>NW_027212011.1:0-85000 GCF_036971445.1 Narcine bancroftii
TATTTACTCGACTAACTACGATCTTGGGATCATGTTACATGGCAAGCTCTCCACTGGCCACCGTGACAGAGGTGCACCAAAGAAGAGGTACAAGGACTGCCTAAAGAAATCTCTTGGTGCCTGCCACATTGACCACCGCCAGTGGGCTGATATCACCTCACCCCGTGCATCTTGTCGGCTCACAGTTCGGCGGGCAGCAACCTCCTTTGAAGAAGACCGCAGAGCCCACCTCACTGACAAAAGACAAAGGAGGAAAAATCCAGCACCCAAGCCCAACCAACCAATTTTCCCCTGCAACCGCTGCAACCGTGTCTGCCTGTCCCGCATCGGACTTGTCAGCCACAAACGAGCCTGCAACTGACGTGGACATTCTACCCCTCCATAAATCCTTGTCTGCGAAGCCAAGCCAAGACAGAGACAGAAAAGAGACTCGACTAATTACTGTTAATGAAAGATCCTTCCATTTAATCAAATCCATTTTAGTCTTTTTCAATAAAGGTACATAATTTATCATATAAAGATTGATAATTTGCATTCACAATTACCCCTAAATAATTTTATCAGACCATCTTAATTTTATAATATTTTTACACTCTTTTAATCCCCTTCCAAAATCCATTAACAACTGAGAAATAAAATATTCAATAAATAATATTTCTCTATAGCCTTTAAGCTCCTTTTAAATGTATTTTTTTCACAATCAAACAAGTCAAAAAAATAACAACTTGCTTCAATGACAAACAGGTTTGTCTTTTAAAATGTATGAACATATTGTCTCCCTCCCACCCTGTCTTGAAAGGTCCTGTTTTCTGTCTTTGGTTTGGCCATTTTTCGTAAGGGTTTATTACATGTGAGTTAGGCGACAGGTCGCAGATACTAATGAACGTAAGAGAGGAGGTGGGGGCGATTAGCGGGCTGATGGGCGGCGTCAATGCATTTGCAAAGCATTCTGGGATTTGTAGTATTAGCTGTGCACGCGCTATACTGGCCACGGCAAGTCAGCGGGCCAGCTCTAATACATATTTGATATGATCTTGCGAGCCAAATATAATTATATCACAGGCCAAATTTGCCCGCGGGCCTGAGTTTTACATGTGTGCTGTAGAGGATAAGGTGGTTCAAATCAAGAAAAAGCAAGAAAAACCAAACAGATGATTGAATCAAGAAAAGACTAGAGCCTGAGGAACAACATGCTATGAATATGGCCAAAGTGAAAGCCTTAGATCAGCCATCTGCAAGATTTCTCACTCAAAGTGACATCCCCAAAGGGTCGCATGTCACCTTCCAGCAGAGCCATGGGTAATGCAGCCTCAAGAACAAATAGACTCGACCAAGGAGCCATGGGGGTCACTGTCAGTTCTCAAATGACAATGACCAATCCTATGGAAAGAGCTTGTGACATTCAATCTCTCGAGAGCACACAGTCTTTCCTCAAGGAGGGTATTCCAAAAAATTCAACCCTGCGAGTTGATCAAACTCAACCATTGATGTCTCTTCATGTTGCTGGAGAACCTGCAACAAGTCAAGGATCTCCACCAATGCAATCACTTACAGCCAAGGATTCTCACCAATGCCATCATTTCCAAGTCCAGGTCCTACACCTATGGCACCAATTCAAGATCCATTTTCTCCTCTCACCTCAAGGAAGGATGGAGGTTAAGGTAAAAGGGTAGATAGGGATTATATGTGAGGGTCATTCTCTGAAATGTGTGTACTTTAATGCAAGAAGCATAGTGAACAAGGTAGATGAGCTTAGACCATGGATTGGCACTTGGAATCGTGATGTTGTGGCAATTAATGAGACCTGGTTACAGGAGGGGCAGGACTGGCACTAAATATTCCAGAATACAAATGTTTTAGTTGTGATAGAACAGGGAGTAACAAAGGGGGAGGAGTTGCTCTGCTTGTTAAGGAAGACATTACTGCCGTGAGGTGGCAGGATGGTTTGGAGGGATCCGACAGTGAGGCTGTTTGAAGCAAGCCATGGAGGACAAGATAATATAATATCACTTAGAGCAAACAAAATGAAATCTCGGCTATGTTAGCGCAGCAACAAGGTTCATATGGTTTACCAAAGAAGGAAATTCTAGTTTTTAATGAAGATCCATGACAATATCTGATGTTCATGAATCTTTTGAACATCATTTGAAAGTAAGACCAAAACGCCAAGAACGTCTGCATTACCTGGAACAATTTACTGGCGAACAGCCGAAGGAGTTAGCCAGAAGTTGCTAATATATGAAAACTCAAAACGGTCAACCAGTTTACCTATCTCAGCTGCACCATTTCATCAGATGCAAGGATCGACAACAAGATAGACAACAGACTCGCCAAGGCAAATAGTGCCTTTGGAAGACTACACAAAAGAGTCTGGAAAAACAACCAACTGAAAAACCTCACAAAGATAAGCGTATACAGAGGCGTTATCATACCCACACTCCTGTTTGGCTCCGAATCATGGGTCCTCTACCGGCATCACCTACTGCTCCTAGAACGCTTCCACCAGCGTTGTCTCCGCTCCATCCTTAATATTCATTGAGCGCTTTCATCCCTAACATCGAAGTACTCGAGATGGCAGAGGTCGACAGCATCAAGTCCACGCTGCTGAAGACCCAGCTGCGCTGGGTGGGTCACGTCTCCAGAATGGAGGACCATCGCCTTCCCAAGATCGTGTTATATGGCGAGCTCTCCACTGGCCACCGTGACAGAGGTGCAACAAAGAAAAGGTACAAGGACTGCCTAAAGAAATCTCTTGGTGCCTGCCACATTGACCACCGCCAGTGGGCTAATATCGCCTCAAACTGTGCATCTTGGCGCCTCACAGTTTGGCGGGCAGCAACCTCCTTTGAAGAAGACCGCAGAGCCCACCTCACTGACAAAAGGCAAAGGAGGAAAAACCCAACACCCAACCCCAACCCACCAATTTTCCCCTGCAACCGCTGCAACCTTGTCTGCCTGTCCCGCATCGGACTTGTCAGCCACAAACGAGCCCTGCTGACGTGGACATTTACCCCCTCCATAAATCTTCGTCCGCGAAGCCAAGCCAAAGAAGAAAAAGAAAATCCAGAACAAGGTTTTAAAAAGGCAAACAAATTATTGTGTCCTCATTATGGGGATGAACATCAAATCGCAAGGCCCCACGTGGACAAGGTTCTTTCTTGGCCAACAATAAAATCAGTGGCTTTACAAGCATATGCCCTCTTTCTGAGAGGATGTTGTAATGCAATGGGGAGTCATGTACATTTGCAAGAGCTGAATTTACTTGCTAATTTGTTGATTATCCCAGAAGGAACCCACTTTTTGGAATTGCATGTGCATGTTAACAGCAGACCAGCATTTGGAAATATTAAGGATACTTCAACAGTTCCTAAAGATGTAAAGAAGTCTAAGCCATTATCTCAAGAGAAACCACAGGGAAGTAACTTTGTTACTGCTGTCAGATACAAGCACAGGAAAGAACAAGAAAAGAAAGGAGAAGGAAGGCCAGACTGTTCAGGAAAACTGTTTGTATTGCAAAGATAAACATGCTTTAGAAAAATGTTCGTGATTGTAGAAAAAGTTCCATGATGAGAAATTAACCCTTTAAAGGCGAACGGAATATGTTTTGGCTGCTTGTGTAAAGGACACATCAGCAAAACGTGTAATAAGCGACTCAAGCAGTTTAAAACATCCCAAGTGACTGCATACGCAACGAAGTAAAGTTGAGAAGGATGTCAAACAGCCTGAATCCGACACGAAAGACACAGTCAGAGAAGATCCTTCAGCTTCGGATCAGACAAAGAGTTTTACTGGTGCTGGTAACAAAGCTCTCTCTCTAGTTCCTGTGCAGGTTAAAGCTAAAAGGGGAGCTTCATACTGAAGACCAATGCATTTATTGATTCAGGAAGTACCACATCATTTTGTACTGTTGAATTAATCTTCGTGGAAAAAAGTCACAGATCTTATTAGAAACAATGAATAATGAAAAGAACATTGAGAATAATATAGTTAATCATAATAGAGATTGCTGGATTGAATAGCCATGAATTTTGTGATCTTCCAAGTGTATATACTCAGAAGTCGGTGCCTGTGAATAAGGAGAATATTCTATATCAGGATGATATGTAACAGTGAGCTCATCTAAAAGAGGTTTGCTTACCTAAAATTGATACCACGATTGAGATGTTAATTGGATTAGACGTACCAAAAGCTCTGCAATCTCGAGAAGTAAATGGAGTCAAAATGACGGACCTTATTCTGTGAGAATGTTGCTTGGAATTAGCAGACCATTAGATGGAAAAATGAATAATGGTCTGGAGAAATTCAACATGAATTCTAACAGAATTTCAGTTGTCAAACTTAATGATCTGTGGGAACAACAGTTTAAAATTGATTTTCCAGAATGTGTTAGAGATATTCATGAACCTTCAAAGGAGGACAAGCAGCTTTTGGATTTAGATTCAAATTCTGTTAGACATGTTGATGGTCATCACTGTATGGCATTACCTTTTAAGGAAAGAGTAATTTGTATACCAGGTAATAAAATAATTTCGGAACAGCGAATGCTGAATTTAAAGAGAAAATTCAAGAGAAATTCTACCTTTCATTTGGAATACACAAATGTCATGTTGGACAGGACAGCCAAGGGTTACGTAGAAAAGGAATCAGAAGCTAACTTGGAACTTAAAGATTGTAATAAATGGTATTGACCTCGTTATGAAGTTATACATCCACAAAAGAAGAAACTACGTGTAGTATTTGATGGTGGAGTTTCACTGAATTCTCAACTTTGACAAAGTCCAGACTTAACCAGTACTTTAATAGGAGTTCTGATAAGATTTTGTAAAGAGCTCATTGTGATTGCAGGAGAGATTGAAGTGATGTTTCATCAAGTGAAAGTACCATCGGAAAATCGTGATTTTCAATGATTATTATGGTGGCCTAATGGAGATTTCAATAAAGACATGATTGAATCCAGAATGACAGTTCATTGATTTGGAGCAACTTCTTCACCGAGTTGGGCAAATTTTGCTCTCAGGAAATGTGCTGAATATAATGAAGTGCAATTTAGTTCTCAAGATGTGAGCATCTTCAGAAATAATTTCTATATTAATGATGGTCTTACTTCAGTGGTTTCAGAAAAAGCAATAGATCTTTATCATGGTTTAAAGGCGATCTGCAATTGAGAGGGATCCTCTCTAATCGTTTGCCCACTGCTGATGCATGGATTATCATTTTAGATTTAGATGTACTGCACAGTAACAGGCCCTTCAGTTCACGACTCTGGACCTCTCAATTACACCAGTGACTTACAACCCCCTGTCGGTTTTGAAGGGTGGGAGGACCCAGAGCACCCGGAGGAAACCTGCGCAGACAATGGGAGAAAAAACAAACTCCTTACAGACAGGGTCAAATTCTAACCCAAGTTGCCGGCACCTTAACAGGGTTGTGCTAACCGTGCCACCCTCAATAATTCCCAGGATTCTTTCTCCTACTTTCCATGAGCTGCGATTGCTTCCTATCCCAGTGCCCCTGTTTCCCCAAGGGCTCTGATCCCTGCCCAATGATTCTGTCCCTAATGCCTCTCCCTGGTCAGATGATCACCACTTCTTTTCCTGGCTCTCACCCCAACTTTCCTACCCCAACTCCACCACCCACAACCACCCCTCTATCCTGACCCGCTCACTCAACCGCAGGGCCAAGGTTCAAGGGGTGGGGGCAGGGGGGAAGCTCCCAACCATTCGGTAGCCTGCTGCTATGGTCACGCAACTCGTCAAAGAATGAGTGGGAGCAGGAGGTGGAGGGCAGGTGTGTTCTGCAGCAGCTGGCTGCACAGGGCCAAATGCTCTGTGGGGGAGGGGGTCTGGCTTTTGAAGACCTGCAGCGGAAAGAGAGAGGACTGGCTCAGATGGGACGGGTCGAACATGGGCAGATTTCATGGTGCCAGGGGGCACCTTGGTGAAATTCTGGGATACTGCCACCGGGAAGGAGACTGCGCTTCCCACACCTCCGCCGTCTGGGGGGGCTCAGGAGTGCAACACTGGGGTGGTGAGGGCAAATGGGGGAAATACTGGGGTGGGACCACACTGGGGTTGGCCCAACATTGGGGTGGGGCAAAACTGGGGTGGGGGATCTCTGGGGTGTGGGGTAACACTGGAGTGGGGAGGACAACATGGGGGACAACACTGGGGTGGGGGCAACACTGGAGTGTGGGGCTAAAATTGGGGTGGGGAAAACACTGGGAAGTCAACACTGGGGGTGTCAACACTGAGGGGGCAACACTGGGCGGTGAAGGAAACACAGGTGGGGAACGCAACATTGTGGTGGGGCGGGCAAAACTGAGGTGGGGGAAACAGGTGGGGGGTAACATGGGTGGGGAAACACTGGCGTGGGGGAACACTGGGGTGGGGGAAATACTGGCATGGGGTCAACACTGGGGTGAGGGGCAACACTGGGGTGGGGGAACTCTGGGGTGTGGGGCAACACTGGGGTGGGGAGGGCAACATGGGGGAAACACTGCAGTGGGGGCAACACTCGGGTGGGGGAAACATTGGGGTGGGGAAAGACTGGGGAGGGGGCAACACGGGTGGGTGATACACTGGGGTGGTAGGCAACTGGGTGGGGGGAATTGTGGTGGTGTCAACATTGGGGGTCAACACTGAGGTGGCAACACTGGGGTGGGGGATATTGGGGTGGGGTCACTATTGGGGTGGAGGAAACACTGGTGAGGGAAACACGGGTGGGGGAAACACTAGGATAGGGGCAACACTGGATTGCGGCAGATATTGGGGAGGGGGCAACACATGTGGGGGGAAATTGGGGTGGGGGCAACACTGGGGGTCAACATTTGGGTGTCAATGCTGAGGGGGCAAGACTGGGGTGGGAAGGGCAACATTGGGGGGCAACTCTGTGGTGGGAGCAACACTGAGATGGGGGGAAACACTGGGGTGGGGGAAACTGGGTGGATGGCAACACTGGGTATGTGGTAAAACTAGGGTCGGGGTAACAGTGGGAGGCAGGGCAACTCTGGGGTGGGGAGGGCAACACTGGGTGGGGAGGGCAAATGGGGCAACACTGGGGTGGGGGGCTAAAATTGGGGTGGGGGCAACACTGGGGGGTCAATACTGAGGAGGGGCAACACAGGGCTGGGGAGGGAAACATTGCAGTGGGGAATGCAACACTGGGGTGGGGGCAATACTGGATTGGGGCAACACTGGGGTGGGGGAAACATTGGGGTGGGGGAAACACTGAGGTGGGGGTCAACTCTGGGGTGGGGGTTAACACGGGTGACACGGCAACACTGGGGTGGGGGGTCAACACTGCGTTGGGGGAAACACTGGGTGGGGGCAAAATTGGGGTGGGGGTCAATAATGAAGGGTCAAAACTGGGGGGGAACAACACTGGGGTGGAATCAACACTAGGGTGGGTGGGAATTGGGATGGGGGCAACACTGGGGTGGGGATCAACACTGGGTAGGGGGAAACAAGGGGAGGGGGGAAAATTTGGCTGGGGGTCAATACTAGAGGGTCAACACTGGGGGAAACAACACTGGAGTGGGGGCAACACTGGGGTGGGGCAACACTGGGGTGGGGGAATAAATTGATGTGGGGGCTAAAATTGGGGTGGGGTCAACACTGAGGGGAAACACAGGTGGGGAGGGCAACACTGGAGTGGGGCGGGCAACACTGGGGTGTGTGGCAAAAATTGGGGTGGGGGCAACAATGGGATGCAGGGCAACAATGGGGTTGGCAACACTGGGGTGGGGGAATCACTGGGGTGGGAAGGGCAAATGGGGTGCAACATTGGGATGGGGGCAACACTGAGGTGGGGGAAATTGGGGTGGGGGCAACACTGGGGGCCAACACTGGAGTGGGGAGGGCAACACTGGGGTCGAGGCAATACTGGTCTGGGGCAAAAATAGGAGTGGGGCAACACTGGGATGCAGGGCAACACTGGGTGGGGGCAAAACTGGTGGGGAGAACACTGGGGGGAAACACTGAGGTGGGGGGAACACTTCAGGGTAACACGGTGGAGGCAACACAGAAGGGTATCACTGGGCTGGGGGCGCAACACTGGTGGGGCAACTGGGGTGGGTGGGGCAACACTGGGAAGGCTGGTGGGTCTGTTTTCACTGAAGGTGGCAGAGGGTGACATTAATGAAAGTTTATATAACAAAGAGGGGCATTGATAAAAAAAGATGGTCAGTCTTTTGCCTGGCATGAGAGAGTCTAAAACTAAAGGGTGCATTTAAATTGAGAGGGGAAAGACGTCAAGGGGGCCTGAGGGCCAATGTTTCCGAAAGATGAAGGTGGTGTAAGGAGTGAGCTGCCAGGAGAGGTGGCAGGGGCATACTTTTACAAAGTTTCAAGGTATATGGATAGAAAATGTTTACTGTGTTATGGGTAAAGTCTAGTGTGTCTCTTCGACCACACAGGTCCATGCCTAGTTCTGTGATGTGTAACTTTGTGATTCACAATCCAGAACTAACTGATGAGCTTGTCAAACCTTTCTAGTCTTGCACATCACTCAGCACATGGGAAATTCCCTATATATTCATGGAATAGTCAAATTTTTTAGACGACTTTTTTGATCTCAGTAAGTACCTCTATCGTTCAAGGCGTCAGGAGTGTGGGCAGTAAGTCCACAGGATGGCTAGGTTGAGGCTCCACTGTCAGGGCATCAGATGGGTGGGTAGTTGGTGCCAGAAATAGGGGGGATGGTTGACTTTTACACAGATCATATAAAAACACCTGATTTTTTGGAGAGAAAGGGGGGGGGGGTCAATTGATGATGACACAGTATTGCAGACAGTCCATCCTGCTCACAGATCAGAATCCCATTTATAGTCAATGACGTGTGTCATCAAACCTGTAATTTTGCAGTATTGTGTAGAACAAGGTGCAAAATCACTATAAATTACATTTTCAAAAATATAGCTTTAAGAATATAAATAAGTAGTGCAAAAAAGAGTAAGTGTTTGAGGTTGTTTCAGAAATCTGATGGGAAAAACAGAAAGCAAAAAATTTTATAAAGATATAAAACGGAAGAGGGTGGCCAGAGTTAACATAGGAACTTTTGGAGGATGAGAAAGGAAAACTGGTAGCAAAATATGAGAAAATGGCCGAGGCATTGAACAAATATTTTGTCAGTCTTCACGGTGGAAGACACGTCCAGCATGCCCAAGTGCGGAGTTAAGGATACAAATGTTGGGGAGGGCCTTGATAAAATAGTTGTTACAAAGGAAGTAGTGATGGAGAAACTAATGGGACTAAAGCCAGACAAATCACCTGGTCCTGATGATATGCATCCCAGGGTTCTGAAGGAAATGGCAGAAGTTAGAGTTGATGCATTGGTGGTCATAGACCAAAATTCCTTGGATTCTGGGCAGGTCCCGGCAGACTGGAAGACAGCAAATGTCACGCCACTTTTTAAGAAGGGATGTAGGCAGAAGACTGGAAATTATCGGCCAATTAGCTTGACGTCTGTAGTTGGAAAAATGCTTGAAGCCGTCATTAAAGATGAAATAGTGAAACTTTTGGAACGTAAGGGTCCAATCAGGCAGACGCAGCATGGTTTTAGAAAGGGAAGATCTTGTTTGACAAACTTGTTAGGATTCTTTGAGGATATAATGGGTCCGTTGGATAGAGGGGAACAGGTTGATGTTGTCTATTTGGATTTCCAGAAAGTGTTTGATAAGGTGCCGCACAAGAGACTTCTCAGTAAGTTACAGCAAAATGAAGTCCGGGGAAGTCTATTGGCCTGGATTGAAAATTAGTTGTCTGACAGGAGGCAGAGAGTCGGAATAAGTGGGAGTTTTTCAGGTTGGCAGAGAGTGGTAAGTGGGGTGCCGCAGGGGTCAGTGTTAGGCCCACAACTGTTCATCATTTACATTGATGACTTGGAGGAGGGGACAAAATGTGATGGAGCCAAGTTTGCGGATGACACCAAATTGAGTGGAAGAGCAAATTGTAATGAGGATGTGGAGAGTCTGCAGAGGGATAGAGTTAAGCTGGATGAGTGGGCAAAGGTCTGGCAGATGGAGTTCAATGTTAGTAAGTGTGAGGTTATCCACTTTGGCAAGTAAAATAAAAGAGCTGAATATTATTTAAAGGGTGAAAAACTACAGCCTGCTGTTGTGCAGAGGGACTTGGGAGGGCTTGTGCATGAATCGCAAAACGTTAGGTTGCAGCAGGTTATTAAGAAGGCAAATGGAATGTTGGCCTTCATCGCTAGAGGAATTGAATTCAGGAGTAGGGAGGTAATGTTGTAACTGTACAAGGTACTGGTGAGACCGCACCTGGAGTACTGTGTCCAGTTCTGGTCTCCATATTTGAGGAAGGGTATACTGGCTTTGGAGACGGTCCAGAGGAGGTTTACTAGGTTGATCCCTGGGATGAAGGGGTTGACTTATGATGAAAGATTAAATCGTCTAGGATTGTATTCGCTCGAGTTTAAAAAATGAGAGGAGATCTTATAGAAACATATAAGATTATGAAGGGTATGAATAGGATAGATGTAATAAAGTTTTTTGAGCTGGCCGGAGAAACAAAAATGAGAGGACACAGTCTCAAGATTCGGGGGAGTAGATTTAGGACAGAGATGAGGAAAAATAGTTTTTCCCAGAGAGTAGTGAATGTTTGGAATTCTCTAACCAGGGAAGTGGTTGAGGCTTCCTCATTAAACATATTTAAAATTCGGTTAGATAAATTTTTACATGATAGAGGAATTAGGGGATATGGGGAGAAGGCAGGTAGGTGGAGTTAGGTCATAAGTTAGATCGGCCATGATCGTATTGAATGGCGAAGCAGACTCGATGGGCCATTTTTGGCCGACTCCCGTTCCTACTTCCTATGTTCCTATGAAGGAAAAAAGCTGTTTTTGTAATGTTGGGTCTTCGTCTTCAAGCTCCAGTTCCTCCTTCCTGATGGTAGCAGAGTGAAGATCGCATGGCCTGGGTCATGAGGTTCCTTGAGGATAGAGGCTGCTTTCTTAAGACACTGCATCTTGTAGATTCACTCGATGAAGTGAAGTCCGGTGCCTGCGATGTCGCAAGCTGAATTAGCTTTTCCTGTCCTGTGCATTGGCACCTCCGTATCAGACAGTGATGCAATCAGCCAGAATGCTCTCAACGGTACACCTGCAGAAACCTTTGAGAGTTTTTGGTGATATAGAGAACCTCCTCAAATACCACTGGCAAGTCTCCTTCATGATTGTATAATAACCGGTCCCATAAATCGCTATTTTCTTGCAGCCTGTTTCTAAAATATTGAAAACTATTCTCCGATTCTTCTCAGTTCATGCTTCATCATGTTCTAACTTGTGCACGTTTGCTCCATTTATTCCAGAACCCCTGCCCTATATATCCATGCAATTGGACCGAGTCCATCCAACCAGGTGGTCCTGATTGCCCATAGCTTCACACCAGCACTGGCCACGATGCAGACCAAGATGTCTTGATTTCGGCCCCATGAGTGTGATTTGAGGGCCAGGTGTTAGTTGAAGTTGCAGGGAATGGAGGACTTTCTTCTGGGATGGTTTTGTTTATGCAAAGATTAAGACCATCCACGCTGTAGAAACCCCATGAGGAGACTAAATAAAATTGAAGAAATATTTGTTTTTATACCTTAATTGTCAGTTATAAAGCCATACAATTATAGGAACATGATCAATGTTAACACATCAGTTGATAATCAAGTACATTCAACAATTCCTAGGTTCAATAGGATCAGGATGAGTTCTCCTGGAACTCGGTTAGTACATTATGGTTCTCTCTTTGGCTTGGCTTCGCGGACGAAGATTTATGGAGGGGGTAAATGTCCACGTCAGCTGCAGGCTCATTTGTGGCTGACAAGTCCGATGCGGGACAGGCAGACATGGTTGCAGCGGTTGCAGGGGAAAATTTGTTGGTTGGGGTACACACACCTTGATTAAGGGCTTAAGCCCAGAACCTTGGTTATATATCTTTATTATATAAAATATGGTGTATGGCCTGCTGAGTTTGTCCAACTCTGGAGATGATTTGTGCCCATTCCCTGTCCCTGGCCCTTCTCCAACACTGGAGATGATTTGAGCCGATTCCCTGATCCTTCTCCAGGTTATCTCTAGCCACTTTCAGGTGGCCAGAATACCCGAATGTAAAGCTGCCTAAAATACCTGAATGCAGCTGTCGGGAGGCCTCCTGAAAGTGGAAAACCCGTCCCCAAGGAGCACTTACTCAACCCACCTCAGGGAGGCATATTCTCCACTTCAGAGCACTCCCCCTAGGCACCTGAAAGCAGCAAGGCCATTCCACCTGAACATTCCCTCGCCGACACCCACAGCTACCCTGAGGTCACATTCTCCGAGTGATTCCACCTGAATGTCCCTCACCGACACCCTCAGCTGCCCCAGAACCGCCTCCTCCCGACGATTCCACCTGAACATCCCTCACCGACACCCGGAGCCGCCTCCTCCTGGCGATTCCACCTGAACGTCCCTCACCGACACCCGCAGCTGCCTCCTCCCGGCGATTCCACCTGAACATCCCTCACCGACACCCGGAGCCGCCTCCTCCTGGCGATTCCACCTGAACTTCCCTCACCGACACCCGGAGCTGCCTCCTCCCAACGATTCCACCTGAACATCCCTCACCGACACCCGGAGCCGCCTCCTCCTGGCGATTCCACCTGAACATCCCTCACCGACACCCGGAGCCGCCTCCTCCTGGCGATTCCACCTGAACTTCCCTCACCGACACCCGGAGCTGCCTCCTCCCGACGATTCCACCTGAACATCCCTCACCGACACCCGGAGCCGCCTCCTCCTGGCGATTCCACCTGAACATCCCTCACCGATACCCGGAGCCGCCTCCTCCCGACGATTCCACCTGGATTTCTCTCGCCGACAACCGCAGCTGCCCCGGAGCCGCCTTCTCCCGGTGATTCCACCTGAAAACAGCTTCTATTCACAGAATTTGCATCATCTGCAAATCCCGAGAAAAGTCCTGCCCTTTTTGTGTAATGTTCGGAGATGCTGAAAGAGAAAGGATAATGAGCGAATTTAACCTCCTGACAGGCCCAGCGACTCATCCTCTTTCACCAGCCGCCACACTCCGATCTCCAGTGTCGTCATCGGCGCCACAAGCCTGTGCCTGCGCTTCACAGGGTCAGGTTCCAAGGGAATGGTTGATGGGAAGGGATGAGCAAGTCACAGATGGAGCAAACACAACAGAAAGGGAGAGGAAAGGGGGGATGTGTCAGCTGGTCGGATCCCATTGTAGGTAGCAGGAGTTGTGGAAAATATATGGGGTTGGAGGTAAGGACCAGGGGAATCCTGTCCTTGTTATATTGAGGGGGTGGGAAGGGGCAGGGCTTGGAATAGAGATGTGGGAGAGGGCATTATGCCAGATATCCTGGACCAGATGGGCCTCATCCTCAGCAGATGAATCTGAAAGTGGTGGCCGTGTTTCAGACTGGATGACGGGGAGTGCCTCGGGCTTCAGTCCTGTGACCCTTGCTCTGTGCAATGGAGAGAAATTGAAGAGCCTTTCAAAAGACCCGATTGTTCCAGTCTCCACCAGCAACCCCAGCAACACATTCCAGGCACCCACTACTCTCTGTGTAAAACCTTTCCTCTTACATTTCCTTGAAATGTTCCTCTGTTCACCTCAAACAGATGACCTCTAGTATTTGCAACTGTTGCTTTGGGGAAAAGTTATTGCCTCGCCACCCTTTCCACACACCTCATAATCATATAGACCTCGATTCAGTCACTTCTCATCCTTTATCCCTTTAAAGAGAAAAGGCCTCGCTCTGCCAAGCTTACTTCAAATGGCATCTTCTCCAACCCAGGCAACATCCTCATAAATCTCCTCTACACACTCTCCACACCATCAATATCTTTCCTAAAATGAGGTGACCAGAACTGAATCCAATGCTGCAAGTGTGGTCCAACCAGAGTTTTCAAGAACTGCAACATGACGTCAGGACTTTGAACTCAATCCCTGACTAATGAAGCCCAGCATCCCATACGCCTTCTCAACCACCTTCTCAAGCTGTGCAGCGACCTTAAAGGATCCATGTCCCTGGACCTCACATCCCCTCCGCTCTTCCACTCTGCCATTAACCATGTCCCCTGCCTTCAAGTTCCACCTTCCAAAGTGCATCACTGCACACTTATCCCAATGAAGCTCCATCTGCCACTTGGCTGGCCAATTCTGCACCTGTCTGTATCCTGTTGAAATCTTCCACATGAACCTCAACACCTCCAACCTTTGAATCATCTACAAACCTACTGATTCATCCCTGCACTTCTTCATCCAGGTCATTTATAAAAATCACAAAGAGCAGATCCTGCTGGAAGTGCCACCAGTCACTGACCTCCAGGCAGAATATGCCCATTAACTACTGGCCTCTGCTTTCTGCAGGCAAGCCAATTCTGAATCCAAACGGCAATAGATCTTTCGATCCCATGCCTCATGACTTTGTGAATCAGTGTCGCTAACTGAAATACGTTTCCACCATGTCCACTGCCTTTCTTTCATCAATTTCTTTTGTTACTTCCTCAAAGGGTTCCTGGCCGTGTTGGAGGTTTGGATCTGGAGGTCGATGTTGCCAATGGTTGGGACTGGACTCTGTGTGGCTGCGTGGGTTGTGAAAACACTGGAGGTGAATCTGCGGTGTTATGGAATGGCTAATAAAATTATGGCCATGAAATTAAAGCCATGAAAGACCTCAACAATGAAGACGCTGTCTACATCCGGTACCGCACGGATGGCAGTCTCTTCAATCTGAGGCGCCTGCAAGCTCACACCAAGACACAAGAGCAGCTTGTCCGTGAACTACTCTTTGCAGATGATGCCGCTTTAGTTGCCCATTCAGAGCCAGCTCTTCAGCGCTTGATGTCCTGTTTAGCGGAAACTGCCAAAATGTTTGGCCTGGAAGTCAGCCTGAAGAAAACTGAAGTCCTCCATCAGCAGGCTCCCCACCATGAATACCAGCCCCCCCACATCTCCATCGGGCACACAGAACTCAAAACGGTCAACCAGTTTACACATCTCGGCTGCACCATTTCATCGGATGCAAGGATCGACAACGAGATAGACAACAGACTCGCTAATGCAAACAGCGCCTTTGGAAGACTACACAAAAGAGTCTGGAAGAACAACCAACTGAAAAACTGCACAAAGATTAGCGTATACAGAGCTGTTGTCATATCCACACTCCTGTTCGGCTCCGAATCATGGGTCCTCTACCGGCATCACCTATGGCTCCTAGAATGCTTCCACCAACGTTGTCTCCACTCCATCCTCAACATTCATTGGAGCGACTTCATCTCTGACATCGAAGTACTCGAGATGGTGGAGGCCGAAAGCATCGAATCCACGCTGCTGAAGACCCAACTGGGTTGGGTAGGTCATGTCTCCAGAATGGAGGACCATCGCCTTCCCAAGATCATGTTATATGGCGAGCTCTCCACTGGCCACCGTGACAGAGGTGCACCAAAGAAGAGGTACAAGGACTGCCTAAAGAAATCTCTTGGTGCCTGCCACATTGACCACCGCCAGTGGGCTGATATCACCTTAAACTGTGCATCTTGGCGCCTCACAGTTCGGTGGGCAGCAACCTCCTTTGAAGAAGACCGCAGAGCCCACCTCACTGACAAAAGACAAAGGAGGAAAAACCCAACACCCAACCCCAACCCACCAATTTTCCCCTGCAACCGCTGCAACCGTGTCTGCCTGTCTCGCATCGGACTTGTCAGCCACAAACGAGCCTGCAACTGACGTGGACATTCTACCCCTCCATAAATCTTTGTCTGCGAAGCCAAGCCAAAGAAGAAAGAAAAGAATAAAATTATGGTAAAGTATTTGTTGAAAGGGATAAAATTGTGAGGTTTAGTTGTTTGATCACATTTCATAAACAAACATCTCAAGTGCCATGCAGGACTAGACTTCAGTCTCCAATTGGCTTTGCTGAGACAAAGAGAGAGAACTTGTGAGAGTTTTACAAGTTGGTGTTCAAGGATTAGTGTGTTTGAACAGGGCCCGGACTTGAGAACTGAAAGTCTTTTGCTATTGAGCCTAGTGCCAGAAGGTTAAATTGCTGGTTGAAGGTGGCTGTTTTAAGAAGGGTCCATGTAGTTTTTCAAGGAGAGAGAAAACATTCATTGTTTGGGGAAAGAGAGAGACTGAGAGACTCAGCAGGAGTTGGTCTTGAAGATTGGAAGTTTGCAGACCTGCTGCAAGACCCCATTTTCAAGACTGGTTTTGAGTTCTGATTTCAGCCCCTTCAAAATCTCTGTCGTCAATTGCAGAGGCTGTGGCTGGTTATTGTGTTTCTCCTGGAAGAGGGGAAAAAGAAGAACTCCATATGGTAACCTGGAAGAAGAGGTTATAACCATATAACCATATAACCTCTTACAGCATAGAACAGGCCAGTTCGGCCCTACTAGTCCATGCCGTAACAAATCCCCACCCTCCTAGTCCCACTGACCAGCACCTGGTCCATACCCCTCTTGTCCCCTCCCATCAATGTAACGATCCAGTCTTTCCTTAAATGTAACCAATGGTCCTGCCTCGACCACGTCTGCCGGAAGCTCATTCCACATCCCCACCACCCTCTGCATAAAGAAATTTCCCCTCATGTTCCCTTTATAATTTTCCCCCTTCAATCTTAAACCATGCCCTCTAGTTTGAATCTCCCCCACTCTTAATTAAAAAAGCCTATCCACGTTTACTCTGTCTGTCCCTTTTAAAATCTTAAAAACCTCTATCAAGTCCCCCTTCAATCTTCTACGCCCCAGAGAAAAAAGCCCCAGTCTGCACAACCTTTCCCTGGAACTCAGACCCTGAAATCCTGTCAACCCTCGTGAACCTTCTCTGCACTCTCTCTATTTTGTTGATATTTTTCCTATAATTTGGTGACCAAAACTGTACACAGTACTCCAAATTTGGCCTCACCAATGCCTTGTACAATTTCATCATAACCTCCCTACTCTTGAAAAAACCCAAGAGGAAGCAAGTTTCTTTGGGAAAATAATTCATTGGTTGACGTCGTAGTTTGTCGAATGTCAACAATGATCAGGAGACACAAAAGATTCTTCAAGAAGTTTTAAACTTTTATTTGCAAACTAAAGTTGTGGCAGCCAGAGAGCTGGTCACTGACTGCCCACTCAGCACAGTACACAGCCTCTTTTGAGATTGTACTCCTGACTTTATTATATTTCTGAAATTAATCATTCATAACCACCTATCTCAGCAGCACGACATCCCTGGTCTCGCCACAATTATTTTCCACCCATTAATCTTGTTTTGAACCACTGGTTTCATCACGTCCTGCCACTTGCAACTATATCTTGACTCATTCACTGGGGCACAGAGTGTAGTAAATGCAGACTGAATTCTTCCTGTTGGAACATAGTGTGAGTGAATGGTTACGTAGTGTGTCTAGGGGAGTAAATATGATGAAGAAGCACACCGTAAACTGTTACGTAGTAATGGAATAATGAATACATAATGAACAGTACATAATTCACGTGGTTTATTCTCCACAGAGGTAAATTATTAGAGGGTGTTTGAAGCTATCATAGACCACAAAAGCTTTCAAACCAACACCCAAAGGACAATTCCCCAAAACAAACTGATCTCTGTCATGAGCCAAGGCTCCTCCGACACTCCCCGAGCTGCAAGCATCAGCTCCTGTTCTGATCCCATGAACTCCTGTCACCTGATAAACAACATTGACGCTGTCTTGACCACAACGACGCAAGTCAGAGCTGGCCCTTGTTTCAACATCCAGCAACAGTCAACTGTGATACCTCACACCTGAAGGATCAGCCCATTAACTGTTGGCCAGATTCCAGTTCAGGCCTGGCTCATGTCTTCATCACCATGGCCACAAGGGAGAGAGAGCAGCAACTCAGGGGCTGTTCATCAGGAACAGGAATTCATGGGTTTAAAACAGGTGAGTTTCTTCTCCCCCCCACCCCCCCCCCCCCACTACTCTCCTCTACCCCAGTAACTTGTGGCCTTCAGGCTGAGATAAGGTGATGCTGCCATCAGAGCCTGGTTTTACTATGGCTGCTTTTTCAGGGTTGTTCTTTGAGATGTTAGGGTGAAAGGAATCTGGTGTTCATGGAAGCCACCGTTTGTGGGTAGTTTGCAAGCTGGTGTTTTCCATGTGGTTCGTGGTGATGGAGCCAGAGAAATGTGTTGGTTTAATATGTGTGGTTTACGCTGCCTGCAACTTTAGCTCTTGTTTTGGGATGATGGTTTTGGGATGTTTGCACCTGGTTGTGTCTGAGATTTGGCTCTGAAGTGTGGCCTGCTGATGGTTTGGGCCGGATGTGGGTGGGGGGCTGGCTGCTTGTGGGCAAGGACTGGGTTTGGGGTCTGCGGGGGACTTGGGGAATTCTCTTTTGCTCTTGACTGCAAAATGCACTTCATTGAACTTTCTGCTATTATGACTCTGTCTGCCCTATGCCTGAATGAAGTGAAGTTCACGTAATATTGCACTTTGTTACATGACAATCAATGTAATTTTGATCTTGGCATGTCAAGCAGAATGTTCTTAAAGTGAGAGTGACCCAGGTTCAAACCTGTCACCATGTAAGGAGTGTTTTTGTCTCACTCTTCACCAAATAGGAAGATGAATGGGGGTATTTGTGTGGTCAGGGCTCGTAATGACCTGTTACTGTTCTGTATGTTTAAAGTTCCTGTACGGTTCAAGGGTGAAATGTCCTGATGTCAATTCTACCGTGTTCACACGTAGTAACTCAACCAAAGTCTGTAAAGACGCAAATGTTGGAGAAGCTCACCTGGTCAAGCGGTGAACTTTACATTGTACAGATACTAGACCTGATAAAGGGCTCAAGCCAGAAACGCTGGTTGTGTATCTATCTGAATACTGTCTGTAGGAACCAAACCAGCGTCTCCAAACAGAATTGGGTGGGGAATTTTATACGTTACAGTCCTATTGCTGCAACATTTAAAAATCTTGAGGTTCATCTGTGTCTCAAATCTTTAACGTTTTACCTGCAGGACAATAACAGGCCCTTCACCCCCATGAATCTGTGCTGCCCAAATCCCCCAATTAATCTCCAGCCTCTAGAGAACAGTACAGCGCAGAAACAGGTCCTTTGGCCCTTCGAGTCTGTGCTGGTATCATTTGGCCCAGTCCCACTGACCTGCACCCACTCCATAGCCCTTTGTACCCTTCCCATCCAAATTCTTACATGTTAAAATTGACCACTAATTCACCATCACCCAGCAGCTTGTTCCACACTCCCACAACTCTCTGAACAAATTTCCTCTAATTTTCCCCCTAAATTTTCCCTGTGGTACCTAATTCCCTGAAAGTGGAGTCACATGTAGAGATCGGAAGGTGAAGAAAGCTTTTGGAATTTTGGCCTTCAGAAATGAGAGTATTGGGTCCAGGAGTTGGGATGTCATGTTGAAGTTGTACAAGTCATTGATGAGGCCAAATCTGGAACATTGTGAGCAGTTTTGGTGGCCAAATTATAGGAAGGATTTTAATGAGATAGAGCACAGAGGAGATTTACAACAATGTTGTATGGGTTTCAGGGTTTGAATTCCAGGGGAAGCTTGGACAGGCTGTGACTTAATTCCCTGGAGCATAGAAGATTGAGGGGGATTTTAAAATTGTGAGGGGTCGGATAGAATCCATGTGGACAGGCTATTTCCATGGAGAGTGCGAGAGATTCAAACAAGAGGATGTGGATTGAGATTGAAGGGGGAAGTAGAGGGGGAACATAAGGGGGAATTCTTTCCCTCAGAGGGTGGTGGGAGCGTGGAATGAGCTTCCAGCCAAAGTGGTGGAGGTGGGATGGACTCTAATATTGGGGGAAAATTGGGCAGGTCCATGTGTGGAAATCTTCAGCCTGATTTGGACAGTGACTGGAGGCCAGAGTCAGCTCTCAGACCCCTCTGATTGACTCCTTCACCAGTGGGAGAAGAGGTTCTCAGGACAGATGTGGCCATCATCTAAACGAGGGGTCTCCAAAGGGCTGGATCTTCTCAAACCCTGGGGCTCTAACCACAGGGGCGGGGGGTGGTTAGTTACTGAGCCCATGAAGGGTTTGCCCAACCTCTCATGAGAGTGACCCCTGGGGGCCGCCATGTTGTTTTTCTCTCCTGCCTTTGGATGAATTGGTCGCGAACGGGAGGGTGGAGAGAGGTTCATGTCCGTACTTCATGGTCGGCAATCGGCACATTTTTTGAGTGAAACCAGGGAGGATGGAGTTTCCATGGGTCTCCCTTTGGGTCTGGGGTGGCCAGAGCGAGGATGGAGATCGGCGGGAAGTTCATGGTCGAGGAGATCTTTGTGAAGTGGGGCCATGGAACAGTGAGAGTGAGGGTGCCAGGGAAGGGAACCTGCTAGGGTGAGGGGGACCACAGAACCACGAGGGTGAGGGAGTTTGGGACGGAGATCTGTGAATGTGAGAGGTACTCTCCAGGGCGAGGGAGATGGGGATCCGCAAGGGTGAGACGGGGACCAGCGAGGGTTAGGAGTTCGGGGAACTGTGAGTGTGAGGGGGAAGGGGACCCATGGATGGGAATGAGCAGGAAGTTTGTGATCGATGTGAGGGGGATGGGAATGGGGACCAACAAGTGGGACAGGCGGTTGGGGCCAACAATAGGAAGGTTCCACTTTTCCACAGGACTGACTGATCCTCAAGTAGATGCAGCAGTGATGTTCCCCCCCCCCCCCACCCCATCCAGCGCCAGGATTCCAGGCCTGGGGGTCAATGAGGGATCAGGGATGCTATGAGGGCGGTCGATGGTCTGATGAGTTTGGGGACCCCTGACCTAAACCATCAAGTGTTACTAAAGGGAATGGATGGAGATCTGGCAGAGGATGAGGTTTGTCTACATTTTAGTGAGGCATTTGATAGGGTCCACAGACTCAGTCATAAGGCTTGGGATCTATGTATGTGTGGATTCAGAAAGCATTTGGATGTGGGCATGGATGGGAGGGGCATGAAGGGATATGAAATGAGTCCTGGTCAATGGGACGATAATATCAGTTCACCACAGACTGAAAGCTTTCTGTGCTGGAATGAGACGTCATTAACAATGACACCGACAGCCCAACCCTCTTTCTGCCAGTTCCACTGCAGACATTGGAAGACGGTCCTGTTTAAAATAATCCTAATACCCCTGGGCGCGGACCCGCCGAAGCCACAGTTTAGTTCCTGCTCCTCAGACAGTGAAGTCTACAGATTTTTCTTTAAAATATTGTTTACATTATAAAACAATTTGAACAGTGCAGTAACATATGTTGTAACGTTCAATTAAAAAGGAAAAAACAATGAAAAAATCTTAATTCGATCTCCTACCACTCTCTTCTCTTTGGCTTGGCTTCCCGGATGAAGATTTATGGAGGGGTAATGTCCACGTCAGCTGCAGGCTCGTTTGTGGCTGACAAGTCCAATGCGGGACAGGCAGACACGGTTGAAGTGGTTGCAAGGGAAAATTGGTTGGTTGGGTCTTGTGTTTTTCCTCCTTTGTCTTTTGTCAGTGAGGTGGGCTCTGCGGTCTTCTTCAAAGGCGGTTGCAGCCCGCCAAACTGTGAGGCGCCAAGATGCACGGTTTGAGGCGATATCAGCCCACTGGCGGTGGTCAATGGGGCAGGCACCAAGAGATTTCTTTAGGCAGTCCTTGTACCTCTTCTTTGGTGCACCTCTGTCTCGGTGGCCAGTGGAGAGCTCGCCATATAACACGATCTTGGGAAGGCGATGGTCCTCCATTCTGGAGACGTGACCAACGCAGCGCAGTTGGATTTTCAGCAGCGTGGACTCGATGCTGTCGACCTCTGCCATCTCGAGTACTTCGATGTTAGGGATGAAAGCGCTCCAATGAATGTTGAGGATGGAGCGGAGACAATGCTGGTGGAAGCGTTCTTGGAGCCATAGGTGATGCTGGTAGAGGACCTATGATTCGGAGCCGAACAGGAGTGTGGGTATGACAACAGCTCTGTATACGCTAATCTTTGTGAGGTTTTTCAGTTGGTTGTTTTTCCAGACTCTTTTGTGTAGTCTTCCAAAGGTGCTATTTGCCTTGGTAAGTCTGTTGTCTATCTCGTTGTCGATCCTTGCATCTGATGAAATGGTGCAGCCGAGATAATTAAACTGGTTGACCGTTTTGAGTTTTGTATGCCTGATGGAGATGTGGGGGGGGGGAGGGCTGGTAGCAATGGTGGGGAGCTGGCTGATGGAGGACCTCAGTTTTCTTCAGGCTGACTTCCAGGCCAAACATTTTGGCAGTTTCCGCAAAACAGGACGTCAAGCACTGAAGAGCTGGCTTTGAATGGGCAACTAAAGCGGCATCGTTTGCAAAGAGTAGTTCACAGACAAGTTGCTCTTGTGTCTTGGTGTGAGCTTGCAGGTGCCTCAGATTGAAGAGACTGCCATTCGTGCAGTACCGAATGTAAACAGCGTCCTCATTTTTTAGGTCTTTCGTGGCTTGTTTCAGCATCATGCTGAAGAAGATTGAAAAGAGGGTTGGTGCGAGAACGCAGCCTTGCTTCACGCCATTGTCAATGGAGAAGGGTTCAGAGAGCTCATTGCTGTATCTGAGCTGACCTTGTTGGTTTTCGTGCAGTTGGATAACCATGTTGAGGAACTTTGGGAGGCATCCGAGGTGCTCTAGTATTTGCCAAAGCCCTTCCCTGCTCACGGTGTCGAAGGCTTTGGTGAGGTCAACAAAGGTGATGTAGAGTCCTTTGTTTTGTTCTCTGCACTTTTCTTGGAGCTGTCTGAGGGCAAAGACCATGTCAGTAGTTCCTCTGTTTGCGCAAAAGCCGCACTGTGATTCTGGGAGAATATTCTCGGCGACACTAGGTATTATTCTATTTAGGAGAATCCTAGCGAAGATTTTGCCTGCAATGGAGAGCAGCGTGATTCCCCTGTAGATTGAGCAGTCTGATTTCTCGCCTTTGTTTTTGTACAGGGTGATGATGATGGCATCACGAAGGTCCTGAGGCAGCTTTCCTTGGTCCCAGCAGAGCTTGAAATACTAATTCAGTTTGGCATGCAGAGTTTTGCCGCCAGCCTTCCAGACCTTTGGGGGGATTCCATCAATACCTACTGCTTTGCCACTTTTCAGATGTTCAATTGCCTTATATGTCTCTTCCCGGGTGAGTACCTCATCCAGCTCTAGCCTTAGGGGCTGTTGAGGAAGCTGGAGCAGGGTGGATTCTTGGACTTGAACTGGAGGGGGACCAATGTGCTGGCAAGCAGATTTTCTAGAGCTGTGGGGGAAGGCTTAAACTAGTTTGGCAGGGGGGTGGGGAACAGAGGTTGATGAGAGCAGTGTCCAGGGAGTATGGCCACCTAGATGGGAATAAAAAAGATAACAAAGGTAGGATGGAGATTAGGGTAGAAGGTAAAAAAGAGAATATATGTGAGGGTCATTCTCTGAGATGCATATATTTTAATGCAAGAAGCATAGTGAACAAGGTAGATGAGCTGAGAGCATGGATAGATACTTGGGGTCACGATATTGTGGCAATTAGTGAGACCTGGCTACAGGAGGGGCAGGACTGGCAACTTAATATTCCAGGATACATTTGTTTTAGATATGATAGATCAGGGGGTTAAAAAAAAAAGGAGGAGGAGTTGCTCTGCTTGTTAAGGAGGACATTACTGCCGTGAAGAGGCAGGATGGTATGGAGGGATCGACCAGTGAGGCTTTTTGGGTGGAATTGAGGGGTGAAGGAGGCAAGAGGGTGCTAATAGGGGTGTATTACAGACCACCAAATGGGCCAAGAAAATTAGAGGAACAAATTTGTAGGGAGATAACGTATATGTGTGAAAATCATAAGGTAATGATCATGGGAGATTTTAACTTCCCACATATTGATTGGGATACCCATACGGTTAGAGGGCTGGATGGGCTGAAGTTCGTTAAATGTGTTCAGTATTGTTTTCCAAATCAGTTAGTAGAAGAACCGACTCGGGATGGTGTAATACTGGATCTCCTATTAGGGAACGAGCTAGGTCAGGTAGCGGACATTAATGTTGGAGAACATTAAAAGTAAAAATTAGTGAGAGATAAAATTGGACCCCTTATAGATAGCGAGGGTAGGCTGAGTGAGAAGTCTGAGGAAATGGGGGAAATTTTGAATGATTTCTTTGCCTCGGTATTCATTAGGGAAAAAAATGTTGAACCAGTTGAAGTAAAGAAAAATAGTGGGGAGGTCATGAAGCATATAAGGATAACCGAGAAGGTAGTGATGGCTGTGTTAAAAAAGATAAAGGTGGATAAATCTCCCGGACCGGACAAAATATTCCCTAGGACACTCATGGAGGCTAGTGGACAGTTAGTGGGGCCATTAACAGAGATATTTAACATGTTACTGGCCATGGGGGTGGTGCCAAATGATTGGAGGGTGGCGCATGTGGTTCCTCTGTTTAAGAAAGGGTCAAAATGCAAACCTGGGAATTATAGGCCTGTAAGTCTGACATCTGTGGTGGGCAAGTTGATGGAAAGTGTTCTGAGGGATGCTATTTACAAATTTTTGGAGGTACAGGGATTGATAGGGAGTAATCAGCATGGTTTTATCAGGGGTAGATCATGCTTAACAAACCTGATTGAGTTCTTCGAGGGGGTTACAAAAAAGGTTGATGAAGGGAAAGCTGTGGATGTTGTCTATTTGGACTTTAGAAAAGCTTTTGACAAAGTTCCCCACAGGAGGTTAGGAAAAAAAGTTGGAGGCATTAGGTATAAATAAAGAGGTAGTGAAATGGATTCAGCAGTGGTTGGATGGGAGGTGTCAGAGAGTAGTGGTAGAAAGTTGTTTGTCCAATTGGAGGCCGGTGACTAGTGGAGTTGCTCAGGGATCAGTCCTGGGTCCACTATTGTTTGTTATATATATTAACGATCTGGATGTCGGGGTGGAGAATTGGATAAGCAAGTTTGCGCATGACACAAAGATTGGTGGTGTTGTGGACAGTGAGGTAGATTACCATAGATTAAAAGGTGATTTAGGAAGGCTGGAGGTGTGGGCTGAGAAATGGCTGATGGAATTTAATACAGATAAGTGTGAGGTGTTACATTTTGGAAAGGCAAATCTAAATAGGTCATATGCATTAAATGGTCGGCTATTGAGATGTGCAGAGCAACAAAGGGATTTAGGAGTTGTGGTAAATAGTACCCTCAAGGCTGATACTCAGGGAGATGGTGTGGTGAAGAAGGCATTTGGAATGTTGGCCTTCATAAATCGGAGTATTGAATTCAAGAGTAGGGAGGTTATGATGAAATTGTACAAGGCATTGGTGAGGCCAAATTTGGAGTACTGTGTACAGTTTTGGTCACCAAATTATAGGAAAGATATAAACAAAATAGAGAGAGTGCAGAGAAGGTTCACGAGAGTGTTGACAGGATTTCAGGGTCTGAGTTCCAGGGAAAGGTTGTGCAGACTGGGGCTTTTTTCTCTGGAGCGTAGAAGATTGAGGGGGGACTTGATAGAGGTGTTTAAGATTTTAAAAGGGACAGACAGAGTAAACGTGGATAGGCTTTTTCAATTAAGAAAGGGGGAGATTCAAACTAGAGGGCATGGTTTAAGATTGAAGGGGGAAAATTATAAGGGGAACATGAGGGGAAATTTCTTTACGTGGTGGTGGGGATGTGGAATGAGCTTCCGACAAACGTGGTCGAGGCGGGATCATTGGTTACATTTAAGGAAAGACTGGATCGTTACATGGATAGGAGGGGACTAGAGGGGTATTGACCGGGTGCTGGTCAGTGGGACTAGGAGGGTGGGGATTTGTTACGGCATGGACTAGTAGGGCCGAACTGGCCTGTTCTGTGCTGTAAGTGGTTATATGGTTATATAACTCAGGAAATTGCTTGGTCTAGTGGGATACTGTAGAATTTGGATAGAAAATTATTCTAATCTAGTTCGATTCCTTTACGATAAACTCGCGATTCTAGGGGGCAAAGCGCTAGTTTGGACGGAAGAGATTAATAATTTTAAATTGGTGAAACAGTGCCTTATTAGTGCCCCAGTGTTGCCTTTGCCCAACCTTAATAAGTCTTTTGACCTTTATACTAACGCAAAAGGGGGTGTAGCAACTGGTGTTTTAACACCAGAAAGGGCAGGCAGCAGGCAGCCAGTTGCTTTTCTCTCAGAAGTTTTGGATCCTGTTTGTTGTGGTTGGCCAGAATGTGTTCAATCTATCGCAACCACTGCTATTTTAGTTGAAGAAGCACGAAAAATTACATTTGGTGCCCCGATGATAGTACACACTCCTCACACCGTTCGCAATATTCTGTTACAGCATGCTGGTAGGTGGCTTACAGATTCTAGAATCTTGAAATACGAAGCGATCTTAATGGATAGGGATGATCTAACTCTGACTACAAGAACATAATCCAGCAGCCTTTTTAGTCTCTCCAACCTCTCCCAACACAATCAATGAGTTAGAGCATATATGTTTGGAAGTGATAGACCTGCAGACTAAGATCAGAGAAGACTTGAGTGATGAGCCTTTACAGGAGGGAGAACGGTGGTTTATTGATGGCTCTTCCCACTGTATTGATGGCACTCGCTATAGCGGATATAGTATAGTGGATGGGAATGCGGGGGTAGTTATTGAAGCTGGTCACCTTCCCGGTCACTGGTCAGCCCAGTCTTGCGAATTATATGCCCTCTGTTGAGCTCTCCAAGGTCTGGAAAATAAGGTGGGCACAATCTATACAGATTCAAAATACGCTTTTGGGGTAGTGCACACCTTTGGGAAAATCTGGAAGGAACGGGGAATGATAACGGGAAAAGGACAGAAATTGATGCATGAGAATCTAATTGTTCAATCCTTGGTGGCTCTGACTTTACCTGAGGAAATAGCTGTGGTCCATGTACGGGGCCATCAAACTGGTGACAGCCCTGAAGCACAGGGCAACAGACAGGCAGATGCAGCTGCTAAACAGGCAGCGCTAACTGTGAACATGGACATGCAGCTGTTACTCCCTATCCCACAGGAGCTTAAAAAGACTCCCATCTTTTCACAATAAGAGGAGGTTGATATGAGTGATCAGGGGATACGTCAAACAAGTGATGGGTTGTGGTGGACAGCCGAAGGACACCAAGTGCTGAATAAAACTTTGGCACGGCAAATGTTTGAGCAGCTCCACCAACAGACACACTGGGGAGCTCAGGCACTTGTCGACACTTTTATTCGCTCCTTTCATTGCTCAGGCATATACACTATAGCCAAGCAGAGTACCCAGGGGTGCCCAATTTGTCAGACGATTAATAAGAAAGATCATGCGGCAGGTAATGCCTGGCAGTCGCGATATCGCTGTACGCCCTTTCCAACGGATACAAGTGGACTTCACAGAGTTACCTAAGATAGGTGTTTACAAGTACCTGTTGGTGATGGTAGATCATTTCACATGATGGGTTGAGGCTTTCCCAACCCCGAATGATCATGCCAGCACCGTTATCAGAGTACTGCTGGATTCTGTAATTCCACGGTATGGGATGATCCAGACCATTGACTCGGATCGTGGTACACACTTCACTTCTCGGGTACCCCAGGGGGTTTGTAAAAGATTGGGCATTGACTGGCAGCTCCATACCCCATGGCACTCCCAGAGTTCGGGCCGGGTTGAGCGAATGAATCAGACTTTGAAATACCAGCTCACTCGACTTCATGAGGAGACTGGCCTCTCCTGAATTAAATGCTTGCCCTTAGCTTTAATCAGGATTCGCACAGCTCCTCGTAAAGACCTTGCTGTCTCACCATATGAGATGATGTTTGGTCTTCCTTACATGGGATTCCACTGATACTCCCATCCCTGAGGCTAATGACCAATATATCTAAATATTTACAGGAACTATCTGCTTCGCTCCTTGATTTAAAACAGAAGGCTTTACTAGCTCAAACTCCCCCCCCCCTATTCATTCTATTAAACCTGGTGATTGGGTATTTGTTAAAGCTTGACAAGATAAACAACTAAAACCTGTCTGGGATAGCCCCTACTGTGTACTCTTGATTACAGACACCGCTGTACGAATGAAAGAAAAGGGTTGGTGCCACATCCAACGAATCAAACGAGCTGCTGAACCACAGACTACAGATCTTGAAAATCTACCCTCCACCTGGCGTGCAGTCCTTCATCCTGACTGAAAGTCACACTACGCCGAGAAAAAGTCTTGTAATGCCTCCCAAATTCTGGGACATCACTGAAGCTTTCAAAATGTATTAAGTCCTCCTGGAATAGGGGCAGCATAGATGGCCATTATTTTACTTTAGAATGTAGTCGGGACATAGATATAGGGTACGATCATAGTGAGGTAGGGGTTAATATAGATTTCAAATGTGGACCAGGGGCACAGAACACCTCTCAATATGATGATTTTAATGGGTTTTTGGACTCTGCAGATATTTAAAACATCAGTTTTAATGGTTTAGCACAAGTCAGATGTGGGCACAAAGGCAGACAGGATAATTGTCAGGATTGTACATGTGGCAGAGAGAGAGTTGATACATATGCTAATGTTTGCAGGCAGGCTACAACTCACAGATTAAGTGACAAGAAACACCCCTCCCCAACCTGTGCTATTCTAAAGCATCCTTTGGGTTACACAGCCATTCCAAATGTTAAATGCCACCACTGTAAGGGGAGTTCCAATTATCAACAAAGTAAACGGCTCCAGAATACTAAAGCTGATGGGCATTTAAATCGTTTGTTCAGACTCCAGGCGGCTTTGGAGATCGTCGCCGAACGGACGGCGATGGCCCTGAATATAGGGGCTGAAGAAAGACGACAGCTACAAGCAACGATTCAATGAAACCGCCTGGCTCTCTATTGCTCGTTGGCTGCTGGAGGCAGCGTCTGTGCAAGACTCAGTACTGACAATGCTTACAACAGTCAAGCGGTTATAGACACTGCTTCAGAACTTCGACAAAAATCTTCCCATGCCCATGTTCAGACTTGGCAACCTTGGACTGATGTGGGATGGACTCGACTTTTTACTGAGAACTGGAGCCTGATACTCACAGCCCTGATAGGAGCAAGACTCACTATTCTGGTCAGTGTGGTGCTCCCCTACCTAAAGGCTGGTATTCATTTCATGATTTTGCGGACTGCTATTTCTATAACTCAAGGGGTGTGTGTTTCCCAAATGGATGTTTATGACACTGCAATTCATTTATTGACCCGTTGGGAGAAAGACCAACTTTAGCAATAGCACATTTCATTTGACAGATCAGTGACACTGATCTAAAAAGAGAAGTGAGGATTGTGAGAGATGAGGAAACTTGACATAAAAATATGAAAGATGGGGAAACTAGTGGAGTGATGGATTAAACCAGTATGAACAGGCTAAGCATGGAAATTAGAATGCAGGAAGCAGAGTCAGCCTTTGTAAGATAAGAATCTTCTAGTCTTTTCGACAGGATCAGTGAGCCCACGGTATGAATAAGATAAGGAGAGGTAAGGAATAATAGAATGTAGGAAGTTGAGATAGTCTGGATGAGATAGGGGTCTCCTAGCCCTAGACAGAAGAACCAAGTTCTACATATATAATTAGTAAGCCACACACAGATTTATCAAGTTATGCATATTTAATTAGTAAACCCTAGACAGGATTAGCGAACTCTGCAGCCCTGAGAGTTGGAAAGGTGTGAATGGGGACAAGGGCAAGGTTGTGAATAAGGACAATGGGGATAATGACATGAGAAGACACCGACAGGACACCCCCTGGTCCTCCGTCCACTAAAACTGCACGTAGGCAGGAAGGATTGCCTCTGCCAAACCCATCCAGGAGGCAGAAAAATGTAAGGGGGAGGGTATTCTGATACTGAAATTCACTGTATAAAGGTTGGGTGAGGCCCAGTGTATGTGTGTATTCCCAGAGTAAGGGGAAGCACCCAAATTTGCATTGTTGTTGTAATAAATGTTTTTTGTTCTCAATTTTTGTCTCGAGCAATTTCTGTTAAGGTACTTCTATTTCTAACAAACTCAAGTGAGTTATCTTGGTTATGTTAACCATGTAAATCTGGAGCACGTTCAGACAATTTTGAATTTGCCCTGCCCACGGGTAAAAAAATTATGGGAAGATTTTTTAAGGAATGGTTGGATATTATAAGAAGTTCTGTGAAAGCTTGTTTTTTATTTGAATATTTTATTTTAATTTTCATTCTTGTCAAAAGAACCTTATAATCTTTTTTAACATTCAAGTAACATACAGAGTCTGTATTTATCCCCCCTCCTTGTACAGCTGAAAGTACCAAAAGTACCATCAATTAAAATACCTCGATAGCAAAACGAAAAACACCCCAGAGCACCCCCCACTTCGTTTCTCCCTCCCAGTTTATCTTTCCCATCCTGGCACCAATAACCAAGCTATTGGCACAACTACCCCCCCAACCCTCTCCCCATTTTGAGACGTGCCTAATGCACTCATCTACCACTTGGACCTCCCTCCCTTTTTTCAGTTCCTCCATATTCATTCTTACTTCTTACACCTTTAAACATTAACATGATGAAAACATCCCCCCTCTTATTCCTCTCAATTACAATATTTACAGTCCATCTTTCTACCGATAACCTCTTTCCACCTTATTTACATTTAATCCCAGGTGGTGGCAGGGTTCTTACAAACTCCATTCCCTCTCTTGGATCCTTAAAAAACTCTCTTTTCCCTCCCGCCCTTACTAACTTTCTGCATTGCTGGGTGAAGGAGGGGAAACTGGAGTCATTTTTAAGGCTCTTTTTAACCAGGTCAAATTCCCTCCTGCATTTCAACAGCACCATGCTTATGTCCAGGTCGAATACAACCTTTTCCCCCACATATTCCACTGGACCCCCCCCCCCCCCCACTTGCCTTTGCAGACACAATCGCCGCATGTAAAATCCTCTCCCTATCCTGGTAGCGAAGGAACCTTACCAGGATAGAGCGTGGCTGTTGATTTGGCTCCGGTTGGGGGGGGGGGGGTAGGGAAAGAGACTGGTGGGCCCATTCTATTTACAGATTATTTCCAAATTGTTCCCTCCCCAGTGTATCTGGGATCCACTCTTTCAGGAACTCCACCATGTCTCTCCCCTACTTAACCCCCACAATTTTAACCATGTTCCTCCTGCTGATGTTTTCTAAAGGATCTATCTTCTTCCACATCTTTACCCCATCCCCATTGATTTTGTTCTCTTTCTTCATCCACTCTCTCAATTCTCTCTTCTGCTTTTGAAACCCTTTCTGTCAGGTTTTTCAGCCTTTCTTTAATTGGCCCCTGCCCTGCCACCAGAGTCTTCAAAGTTCTTTTTATCTGGCCAATGGCCTCCAGTATCTCATGAGCAAAGGGGACCAGGCCCTCTGCCCCTTTTATACCATCCTTCCTTTACCCCCTCATTCTTCCTCTTCTCCTCTCCCTCCACCGCACTTTCTGAGTCCAGGCCGCCGCGTCACATTACTTCCCCACACATTCCCCTCTGGCTGCGCTGCTCCTGGAGTCCTCCAGGCCCCATGTCACAAACGCCTTTCGAAGCTTCAGACCAAACCTCTTTGCGACTGCAGGTTGGAGCGACTTTACCAGGTAACTTTCTTTATCTTCTCCTTTGTGTCTTCTTCCAGTTTACGGGGTCCTTATTTCTGCTGCTGCTGCCAATGTCACCGCCCACTCCTCCTCGGCTCAGCACTCGTGACCTCAGGTGCCTGAATCTCCAGCGCCGCATCACCGTCAGCTCCTCAGCTCGGCCCTGCAATTTTGGGCCTCCCCATCTCCTGCCCCCGACAGCACTCCCTCCACTTCAGTTGCATCTTTCCCCATCCCCCTGGAGATCCAACCTTATTGGGGCCATCCTGTTTCTCCCTCTCGGGCGAGTCTTGTTTCCTTGGGAAGCTTCGGGGCTCCATTGTCATTGCTACTGCCTCAGATGACTTGAAAGGCCCAGGGTTGGCCCCTCCACCTCTTTGTTCTTTTTTCTTTCTCTTCTCACTCTTTATTCATTTTCTTGGTTGTCTTCCTTCTTTTGGGATATTTTATTTTCTGGGATCTTCTTCTTTCTATCCTTTATTCTCTTTTCCTTGGGAGCTCTTAGATCACCTGACAAGCCCCTCGCCCCCATCTTAGGTCTCTCAGAAAGTTTTGTTGACATCGCTCTTCAATTGACTAATATTTTAAAGAATACTGAAGAGTTTATTTGAACAGCCATTTGTCGAGAAACCATTTGACAAACAGAAAGACATGGTCTGCTATAAACCTGTGCTTAAATCGCTTGACTGTGAGAAGTCACGTGCTTTAGCAGTTGATGGATCCAGCTGGTGCTAAAAATGAATATGACTGAAGATGTTAAAAATCCAGTAGCTTCTGTATCTCAGACATTGGATAAACACTCAAAAGAATTATTCTGCTACCGGAAAATAATTTTTTGTCCCTTGTATTAGCTCTGCAACATGTAGAAGAATGTGTTTGCGCTGCTATGGGATTAAGCATTGTTTGCACTGATCATAATTTTTGAGTATGATTAAAAATAATAAGAATAGATGATGATTCAACTGGAGTTTAATTTTGCAAGAATAGGACTGAAGTATCAGACATTATAATGATATGAAGGGCCAGTGTCATTGAGGATTGCTTATTTAGATGTTGGATTTAGAGGTTTCTGCTATATTTGTTTTTATTCTATTGATTATGGCTGTGAAATCTATTAAGAACAAATCGGAGATTGCAGTTTAAAATTTTGACTTTTCACAAGTCCAAAATTTTCTCCAAGGTTAAGAGGTGTAATGCAGTTGTGTTAACCTTTAATTTAATATTAAATTATATTCCTCGTATATAAGAATGTCTTGGTAATGTAAATTACAAAGGTAAAATATTGTATCTGAATTATTGGTGCGTTAGCTTGGATGGTTCAGGGGCACAAAGACAAAGCATTAGCATTTTAAACACACATGGTTCTTGGAGATCGCAGACAGAAGGCAGTTGAGACAAACATGGGTGCTGATTGAAGTGAGAGTCAAGAAGGTGAAAAGGATTTATGATGTTCTTGAGATATTGAAAACAATAGGTGTTAGTTCAGAAGCACCTGTATAAATTCTGGTCATTTTAGTTCAGAGGAAAGCAGACTTCTCGGAGATATGTGGATTTAAATGCTTTTTAGCACATTCTTGTCAAAAGTCCTTTGGTTGAATTTGGTGGAAACTTTGTCACTCCCGGCCTCATTTTAATATTTTATTTTACGATTTTGGCTAGAGGTTCTGTATGTGTTTTCTTTGATATAATATACTTTGATTTTGATTGTGTTATATGTTATACAGTAGCATTTTATTTGTATATTTTATTCTTAAAAGATATAACGATAGCCATTAGTGTTAGAATAATTCGATCACAGTTTATCTTTGAGGTAATAATCCCATATTGTTTTAAAATGTTTATTATTTTTTTCTTTTGCTCTTTGTTCTTTCTTTCTTCTTTGGGGGTTTTCTTTTCGATGTTGGAGGGGAGAGAGATAAATGATAAAGCATCCATTGATTTTTATAGATAGAAATTTTGTATCAAGATGTAATTTTTTACATGTGCCAATAAAATTTTAAAAACACCTTTTTGTCCCAAGCATCATTAAAAGGGTCGTTAGTTTATAACAGACGGCCGTCAATCTATGCCTCAAATACACCCAACAACCTGGCCTCCACAGGTGCCCATGGCAACAAATTTCAGAGCTTCACCGTATTCTGGCTGAAGAAATTCCTCCCCATTGAAATGGGGGCTCTTCAATCCTGAAGTTGTGCCCTTTTCTCTTCCACTCCCCTATCCTGGGAAACAAGTTCACCACATTTACTCTGTTCGGGCCTTTCACCATTGGTTCATGTTCCTGTGGTTCCCCCTCATTCTTCTGAAGTCCAAGGAGTCCAGTCCAAGAGCTGTCAGATATTCCTCATCTGCTCATCCCTTCATTCCAGGAATAATTCTTGTAAATCTTCTCTGAACCCTCCCCTATTCTTTCTGAAATAAGGAGCCCAAAATTGTGCCATGAACTTTGTGAGACCTCTTTAGTGCCTTACACAGTAAATCCTCAACATCACATCCCTGCTCTTGAGTCCTATTCCCTCGATAGGGATGTCAACAGTGCATTTGCCTTTTTCACCACTGACTCAACCTGAGGTGAACCTTTCTGGTATCCTGCATGAGGACTCCCAATTCCTTTTCCACCTCCGAATTCTGAATTTCTTTCCCCATCCTAAAAAAAGCCACATTTTTAGATGCAACATTTTTGGATTTAAAAACAATGTCTGTCTTGTAGAAAGTTTGTTGTTTTCCAACTGTGAGACACAACTTTAATTACTTTTCAAGGGGAGTGGATACAATGTCCAAGATGGTTCCTTGCTGGATGTGTGTGGAGAATCTTTATTAAATGGTCCTTTTCTCATTTATTGTCATGAACTTGTTGTTTTTGCAGTAACATAACAGATGCATAATTGTTTTAAATGACATTTTTAAAAATTAGTTCAAAAGAAGAGAAAATGATTTCATCGACACGGAGGCCCCTGGATAGATTCTCGGAGGTGCTGACACCCAGGAATTTGTCGTTCTTGACCGTTTCCACTGTTGCTCCCTCGATGAGGACTGGTTTGTATTTTCCAGAGTTCCCCTTCCTGACGTCCACAATCCGAACCTTAGTTTTGCTAACGTTGAGCGCAAGGTTCTTGTTGTGCCACCACTCAATGAGCTGATCTGTCACCCTCCTGTATGATTCCTCATTGCTGTCTGTGATTCTGCCGACAACCGCGGGGTCATGGGCAAATTGGTAGATGGCATTGGAATTGTGTCCAGTCATGGGAGCACTCATCGTGAGGAATTGATTGTCAGTCTTTCTCCCCCTCCGCCTCGCGCACTCCACTTTGGCCAGTATGCGAAACAGGTGTCTTGGCACCTCTGCCTCCACCATCTGTTTGAAACCCCCCCCCTGCCCACGACCCCTCTGTTTCACAGACTCGCTAGCTTCTGCAGGGATTCTCTTTGGTCCAATTGAATTCCCCTTTTCAAAGCTCGCATTAAAAGTGTTCGGCTCCTCAAGTGCTGAAGCAAGACGGACATTTCTGGTGTTCAGCCTCCTCTTGTTGGATGCAATGGCCTGCAATCCTTCCCATAGCTGGTGAGTACCTGACATTTCTTCCAGCTTCCCTCGGAATTGCTTCTATGCAGCTGAGATAGCCTTCTGCAGGTCGTATATGGACTTGCCTGAGAGATTTGGTTCACCGATCTTGAACAGCATCGACCTCACCCTCAGCAGGTTGAGAATATTTTGATTCATAATTGCCTTCTGGTTGGGAAACTCCTGGTATGTGCACATGGGCACACACTCATCCACGCAGGTCTTGATGAAGTCGATAACTGCTATGGCAGATTCATTCATGTTTGAGGTCGAGTCCTTGAATAAGGTCCAGTCACCGATTCAAAATATTCCTGCAGGTGCCTCCTCCGCCTCCCTCAAACATAGTTTCACAGTGTGGCAATTCTACTTCTCCATCCCCGCCCACCCCTGTTCTTGCGAGGTTGTGGATTTATGGAATTCATTGCCACAGACAGCTGTGGAGAGGTGGGATCATTGAGTGAGTTTAAGTGGGAGATTGATGGGTGTCTTATGAGTTGGGGTATCGTATCAAGGGATGAGGCTGTAATTTGGAATGAGATGTGAGTGGTTGAGTTTAGGGTGGATTTGTGGAAAAGACTTGATAGGCCGAATGGCCTGTGTCTGTTCCTTTATTTTGAGGCTTGTGATTTTTAGCTTTCACTTTCTTGCTGATCCAGATGTGCTATTTTAATGAAGTGGAAAGATAAAACCTCGGCCCTACTTGTGCACAATGGCTGAGGGACGTTAGGTTCTGTTTCAATTGGGGAAAATTAGATTTGCAATTAGTAATTCAAACAGGAGATTCCAAATGTTATGGGACCCGTTCATGGATGATCACCATCATCTCCAGGTTCAGTGTTAATACAGAACGTGGGTTTAGTGTTTACCCCCCACCCCCATTCACAGCGACGTTGTTTCATCAACATTAAGTTTCAACCTTGTTTTTGGGCCAGGGGTTAAAATTTTTAATCTGGATTTATTGTTTTTTTCTGTGGCACACTCCATAATTCAGAATCAGGATCAGGGTTTATAATCTGAACAGGTCATGAAGTTCGGAGTTTTACGGCAGTGTTGTCGTACATTACTGTAAAAATAATAATGCACCAAAAGTGAAGCTGTGTCTTTGGTTCGTGGATCATTCAGCAATTTGATGGCAGCAAGGAAGAAGCTGTCCTTGTGCTGCTAAGAGCTCATCTTTAGGCTCCTGTACCTTTTTCCCTGATGGTAACAAAGTGAAGAGGGAATGGTTTGGCTGCTTTGTTAAGACACCGCCTTGAGTCGATGTTCTCGATGGAGTGAAATCTGGTGACTGTGCAGGCCAAGTGAACCACCCTCTGGAGTTTATTCTTGCCCTGTGTGTTAGTGCGTCCACACCAGGCAGTGATGCAACCAGCCAGAAGTTTACAAGAGTCTTCGGTGACATACCAGATCTCCTCAGACACCTCACAAAGTGAAGCCACTGACAAGCTGTGTTTGCATCACATGGAGGTTCCAGGACAGATCGTCAGAGATGTTGACACCCAAGAATTGGAAGTTCTTCACTCTCTCAACTCGCCCTTGATGAGGACTGGGTCGTGTTCCCCTGACTTCCTCCTGAAGTTCACAATCATCTCCTTAGTTTTGTTGAGAGTGAGGTTGTTGTCATGACACCATTCAACAAGCTGATCTATCTCCCCCTGCACGCTTCCTCATTGCCATTTGTGATTCTGCCAACAACCCGTGGTATCATCAGTAAACATAGATGGCATTGGAATTGTGCCTGGCCACACAGTCATGGGTGTATAAAGAGTAGAGCAGTATCTCTCTATATTCCAGTTTCTTCATGTTTATTTGTTTGCATGTGCACATTGACTGATTTTTTTGCACTTCCAATAATTGGGCTTTTTTTGTGGAAAAAGGGCACTTGTCTCCTCCAGATGTTGTAAAGACCACCTGAATTCCTCCATCATTTTGGGTGTTTATTACAAACAGACCACTGGCAAAGAACACCCCTGTTTTTTTTTTAAAAGTGCAAGACACTTTTTTGCAAGTCACAGAAATGGCCATCTTTGGAAAGCAATGACTGAGTGCTGTCTCATGCTGTGAATCACACCTCCAACACTTCAAACCATCATGCAAAACCCTGCCTTTGTCAGGTTTTAAACACTGCAGACAAAATCTTGTTAAACCACAGCCTGGTGTCATTATTGCTTCTTGGTTTTAAACATGGATCCAGATCTTAGAACATACCTATACTTATATCTAAAATGACAGAGATCGAGAGAGAGATGGGAGTCAGATCTTGGAGTCTCAAACTGCTTTCAGGTTCTCCGTCCAATGCAGATGCAGCTGGAACGTTCAGGTGGCCGCGGAGAAGACGTCTTTGTCACCTGAACATGCCGACTGAAGGAAAGCCGCATCTGAGCGAACGTGGCTCCTGTGGACATACTCACTGCTGCTTTCCCTTCCCCTCTCCTAGCCCTGTATCTCTTTTGAGATCTCTTCAGACCTTTAATTTGGACTCCATCCTCAACATTCATTCGAATGATTTCATCACCAACATCGAAGTACTCGAGCTGGCAGAGTCCGCAAGCATCGAATCCATGCTGCTGAAGACCCAACTGCGCTGGGTAGGTCACGTCTCCAGAATGGAGGACCATCGCCTTCTATCGCGAGTTCTCTACTGGCCACCGAGACAGAGGTGCACCAAAGAAGAGGTACAAGGACTGCTTAAAGAAATCTCTTGGTGCCTGCCACATTGACCACCACCAGTGGGCTGATCTCACCTCCAACCGTGCATCTTGGCGCCTCACAGTTCAGCGGGCAGCAACCTCCTTTGAAGAAGACAGCAGAGCCCACCTCACTGACAAAAGACAAAGGAGGAAAAACCAAACACCCTACCCCAACCCACCAATTTTCCCTTGCAACCGTGCCTGCCTGTCCCGCATCGGACTTGTCAGTCACCAATGAGCCTGCAGCAGACATGGATATACCCCTCTATAAATCTTCGTCCACGAAGCCAAGCCAAAGAATTTGGACCTATTTATGTCAGCATTTAATTGTGCCGATTTTGGCAGCCCTGCTTGCAGCTGTCAAGGTTCTGAGTTTTGGAAGCAATGTACTATTTTTTTAACCGCATTTTTATTTATGTAATCTAATGCCCCCAAATAATTTTTTTAAACCGAATAAATGGTTTGCGATGTTAAAGTCACTTACTTTAACAGTAAGGGGCTGTTGTTAAATTGTTACCTACCTGATGGTGAGAGAAACAATATTTAATAGGATATTAAATCTTCTATTGGATAATCATGTTGAGGAACTTTGGGGGACATCCGATGCGCTCTAGTATTTGCCAAAGCCCTTTCCTGCTCACGGTGTCGAAGGCTTTGGTGAGGTCAACAAAGGTGATGTAGAGTCCTTTGTTTTGTTCTCTGCACTTTTCTTGGAGCTGTCTGAGGGCAAAGACCATGTCAGTAGTTCCTCTGTTTGCGCAAAAGCCGCACTGTGATTCTGGGAGAATATTCTCGGCGACACTAGGTATTATTCTATTTAGGAGAATCCTAGCGAAGATTTTGCCTGCAATGGAGAGCAGCGTGATTCCCCTGTAGTTTGAGCAGTCTGATTTCTCGCCTTTGTTTGTGTACAGGGTGATGATGGTGGCATCACGAAGGTCCTGAGGCAGTTTTTCTTGGTCCCAACAAAGCTTGAAAAACTCATGCAGTTTGGCATGCAGAGTTTTGCCGCCAGCCTTCCAGACCTCTGGGGGGATTCCATCCATACCTGCTGCTTTGCCACTTTTCAGTTGTTCGATTGCCTTATATGTCTCATCCTGGGTGAGGACCTCATCCAGCTCTAGCCTTAGGGGCTGTTGAGGGAGCTGGAGCAGGGCGGAATCTTGGACTGAGCGGTTGGAACTGAAAAGTGTCTGCATGAAAACCAACAAGGTCGGGTCAGATACAGCAATGAGCTCTCTGAACCCTTCTCCATTAACAATGGCGTGAAGCAAGGCTGTGTTCTCGCACCAACCCTCTTTTCAATCTGCTTCAGCATGATGCTGAACCAAGCCATGAAAGACCTCAACAATGAAGACGCTGTTTACATCCGGTACCGCACGGATGGCAGTCTCTTCAATCTGAGGCGCCTGCAAGCTCACACCAAGACACAAGAGCAACTTGTCCGTGAACTACTCTTTGCAGACGATGCCGCTTTAGTTGCCCATTCAGAGCCAGCTCTTCAGCGCCTGACGTCCTGTTTTGCGGAAACTGCTAAAATGTTTGGCCTGGAAGTCAGCCTGAAGAAAACTGAGGTCCTCCATCAGCCAGCTCCCCACCATGACTACCAGCCCCCCCACATCTCCATCGGGCACACAAAACTCAAAACGGTCAACCAGTTTACCTATCTCGGCTGCACCATTTCATCAGATGCAAGGATCGACAATGAGATAGACAACAGACTCGCCAAGGCAAATGCGCCTTTGGAAGACTACACAAAAGAGTCTGGAAAAACAACCAACTGAAAAACCTCACAAAGATAAGCGTATATAGAGCCGTTGTCATACCCACACTCCTATTCGGCTCCGAATAATGGGTCCTCTACCGGCATCACCTACGGCTCCTAGAACGCTTCCACCAGCGTTGTCTCCGCTCCATCCTCAACATCCATTGGAGCGCTTTTATCCCTAACGTGGAAGTACTCGAGATGGCAGAGGTCGACAGCATCGAGTCCACGCTGCTGAAGATCCAGCTGCGCTGTGTCGGTCACGTCTCCAGAATGGAGGACCATCGCCTTCCCAAGATCGTGTTATATGGCGAGCTCTCCACTGGCCACCGTGACAGAGGTGCACCAAAGAAAAGGTACAAGGACTGCCTAAAGAAATCTCTTGGTGCCTGCCACATTGACCACCTCCAGTGGGCTGATATCGCCTCAAACCGTGCATCTTGGCGCCTCACAGTTTGGCGGGCAGCAACCTCCTTTGAAGAAGACTGCAGAGCCCACCTCACTGACAAAAGGCAAAGGAGGAAAAACCCAACACCCAACCCCAACCAACCAATTTTCCCCTGCAACCGCTGCAACCGTGTCTGCCTGTCCCGCATCGGACTTGTCAGCCACAAACGAGCCTGCAGCTGATGTGGACTTTTACCCCCTCCTTAAATCTTCATCCGCGAAGCCAAGCCAAAGAAAGAAGAAGAAGAAATCTTCTATTAAATATCTGAGAAGGATGTGTCTTGGGCTACATTCACGATGGTGTGTTCAGGTGCAAAGTTGGGGGGGGAGGGGTGCTCTGAACCAGAGAATATACCTACCCAAGGAGGGTTAGGTGACTGTTCCTCAGGGCCGGGTTCTCCACTTTCAGGTGGCCACCCGACAGCCACATAGGTGTAGAATAGGCGGCTTTACAGTCAGGTATTCTGGCCACCTAAAAGCGGCTAAAATAACGGAAGGTGACTGGGCAGCAAGACACAGATTAGTGTAACATAATTTTCTACACCAATTATACCTCACACCACAGAAATTACCTCAAGCAAAATCTTAAATATCTGATATGTGTTTGAGGTGTGGGACAGAAATAGGAAGGTTCTGACATGCGACGTGGTCATGTTAAACCTTTCTGGCAGAATATTGCTGAAATAGTAACAAGGATAACAGGAGTGGCCTTTGCAGATGACCTGGAGCTGTTAAAGTAGCTTTCACTGATGCTCAGTAATGTGTTGGAAATCTGACTCCATTCTACAGCTCGCACAATGGAAGACAGATGAACAGTTTTTACCCATGGAACAAAAATCACAATCTAAAGAACAAATATAACATTTATAAAAATATAGCAACCATATCTGGACAACGTATGGGCCCAAATATAAAAAAGGTGCTTCTATTATAAAAATAAATGACCTAACCAATGAAAATTTTCTTTAGGAACTCAGTTGTCAACCCTGTCAGTGTATGGGTTTGTACTGGGAAGGAGGGAAGAGGTTGCAGTTTTGCTTAAAATAAGTTATAATTTGGAAAATTTTGATATGTATATTGATGTAAAAAAAATTCAAAAACCCATGTACCCTATCTGTCAAACAGCCTTTGTTGCAGTGTTTCATGCTTGAAACTTCGCAGCACATTTGGTGAGACAAAAATGCTTTATTATGCATTTTTCATCAACTTTTTTGCCAAGTGTCGGCTTGCATTTTATTTTGAAAACTTCACCCACCTATTTCAAAGCAGCTTGTTTCTGATTTGCATTCTCCTTTCCGAAGTACTCTTTCTGTGCGCTAATTTCAAATTTTGCGCACGCTTTTGGCCCAGCTCAGCACAAAGCAGCCTCATGTTAGTGTTGCTGGATTTCGGTTGAAGCACTGCATGCAGATTTTACAAAGCAGTCTGAAACCCTTTTTCCACGGGAATCCCAGTTCATTGGCCATGCAGTGTCTTAGGTTAGGAAGCCCTTGGTGCCATTTCCACTGGGACACAAGATCGCTTTTCCACTGAACACAACTCATTCCCGGGGAGCGGAGTGTTCTGCCTTTGACTGGAAACAGGTGATTCTCTGCTGTCTCTGTTCCACTGGTTTTACCATCAGGCCGACATCGGCAAACGCCGAGGATATGAGTTGGGGTAGAGGTGGCGTGAAATGACATCATTTGACACTGGCATTTGGACAGTGTCCCTTTTCCACTGGACCCTATCCCAGTAAATTCCCGGGATTGGCCATGAGGGGCTGTACTTTTGAAGTTGAAACACTTTGCAGAGCAAAGTCGTGGAATTTAATTTCTTCAACTATGTACGCTATTCTGGCGCTCCATCCTGTAGGATGTAGATGGTTCCTTTCATAGCACCTGAATCAATCCCTGACTAATCACAGAGCACTTCTGGTGTAGGGATTGCTTCAAGTGGAATTTGAGTTTGAGAGCATTTTGAAAACCACAGGTCTAAGTTATAGGGAAAGGTTAAGCAAAATTTTTATTCTGCGGAGCATAAAAGGTTGAGGTTGGATTGGGTTGAGGTATTTAAAATTATTGGGGTATAGATTTGACATGGGTTGAGAGAAAGGGGCAGAAGTTTAGAGGAAATGTGAGGCGGGACTTTCACTCAGAGTGGTGGGTGTGTGGAATGGACTTGCAGATGAAGTGGAGGAGGCAGGCTCAATATTAGCACTTAAGGAGAAGTGGGATATGTATTTGGACAGGAAAGGAATGGAGGGTCAAGGGGCGAGTGTAAGTCAATGGGATGAGGTAGGACAAAGTGTTCGGCATGGACTCGAAGGGCCAAGTTGGTCTATTTCGATGCTGTAATGGTTAGAGAGGTAAAACGTGTATGTGAACATTTTGGGTCCAGTGACCATAGATTAGTTTCCAATCAATTATGGATAAGCGTGGGGTCTGCTGCAACAGCACCATTCAATCAATGCACCGGACACAGTTAATCAGGATTGATGTTTATTCAGACTTGTTCCTCTGTTAGGTCTCTTGCCCACGACCTTACCAGAGAGAGGGGGATCTTTTTCTCTTCTATCCATTAGTGACTGGTGTCATCCTCTGTTCTGCTAATATTTCAAAACAGCACTGAGCCCACGTTAAATGTTCCACTTGAAACTCAAACATGTTACAGACTAAACCAAGCCAGTCATCTTTGCTAAAATTAATGATGAGGGAGAAAATGAAGGGAACAGAAAGCAAGGGAGTAACAGGGAGAGGATGCAGAAAATAATGCAGGCTGAATGAGAGGGGAAAGAAATCAGGCTTCAGCTGATTAAGGAAGACGAGGCAAAAGAAGGAGACCCTAGGACACTGCCACCCTATGATGAGAATGAGGACTCAAAAGATTCCTTGTGGGCAAGACTATCTGCACGTGCTCCCCAGCAGCCACTGTGACCAGTCCTGCATCTCACTTGGTTCAATAAAAGGTGGTTTCAGACTTGGCTCTGACGTAAACAATTTGCTCATTTTCAAACCAACTTTCATCCTGTTGGAATCTAGGGGTTCAAACAGTATGAAATAAATGATTAATTAATAAGTGTATATTTACTGCATGGTTCAGGGAAAAAGGAATGTGATTAAGTGGCAATCACAGCATGGAGCAAAGTTGGCTGAGCAAAATTGTCTGCTCCAAAATACAGGGAGAGGAAATGCATAAAACGATTTAGGAGGAATGCTCAAACTAAAGGAGGTGGTGAGTAGCACAGGAGACACAGGCCAGATCAGAACAAAGAATGGCCTGCAAGAAACAAAGGGAATGGAAAACCAGTCTAGGAGGAAGATTAAGGCAGGAGGAGGTGTTAAAGAGAACAGCAGAAATTGGCCAGACAAGAACAGAATGGTGATTAGAAATATCTGGGGATGAATTAATTTCTGATCAACACAACAGGATAGTCTAGCCTGGAGGATTAAGATGGGAGTGCTACACCCCAGATATCTGCAAAACAGGAGATGACTTGTGATAACCCTTATGCAATAAGATCTAGCAAAGGAACTTTTGTTCTGTATGATAATGAAATCTAGCAAAGGAAGCCAACTTTTGTTCTGTATGATAAGGTTGACCTATATAAACTGAACCAACTGGACAATAGGGGTCAGTCTTGGGGAGTAGCTCACTGTGCAGGTGACCTATGAACTAATGAGTGACCCAGAGCTCTGTTAAGTTTTATTCTTGTGCTGTGTAATAAATTGACTGTTGAACCGAATACCTTCTCCTATCACTTCATTCAAAGAACACGCTGGACTCAGACTACACATAGACTAAATTAAGAGTAAGGTAAAGCCAGAGTCCGACAATTTGGTGACCCCGACGTGATGAAGATGGAGAAGTGACGGAAGAAAAAGATACAAAACACCGGTCGATTGTGGTGTGGTGATAACAACAAGTGACCATCCTACAAAGGGAGGTAAGCAGACGCCTGTTTTAACGAAGTTCTGCTATTGGCAAAGATAAATTGTGTGTTGTCACTACTCTGCAAAAGCCCTCGTTAAAGCCAAAGAATAAAACAAAAGGGGCTTGGAGTCCTCCTAGTAGAATGGGGTTGGAGTCCCCTGTAGTAAAAAGGGGGTTGAAGTCCCCCTAGTAGAATGGGGTTGGAGTCCCCTGTAGAAAAAAGGGGGTTGGAGTCCCCCTAGTAGAACGGGGTTGGAGTCCCCCTAGTAGAACGGGGTTGGAGTCCCCTGTAGAAAAAAGGGGGTTGGAGTCCTCCTAGTAGAACGGGGTTGGAGTCCCCTGTAGTAGAAGGGGGTTGAAGTCCTCCTAGTAGAACAGGGTTGGAGTCCCCTGTAGTAGAAGGGGGTTGGAGTCCTCCTAGTAGAACGGGGTTGGAGTCCCCTCGTAGCGATCTCGAGAGATAGGTTTAGACACTTGGCCAATTAGAATAAGGTGTATGGTGATGGTTATTTGGTTCTATAGTGTGTAATAAGTATTTGATTAAGGATCGTGTACCATAGTAGGGTATAATCAGTATCTGTATAAGGTGCATTGTTTTATAGTTACTTGCTTCTATAGTGGATAAGTATCTGTTTAGGAATCGTCGAGTGTATCATAATAGTTTATAATAAGTATTTGTTTAAGGATCGTGTGTAGTGTGCCGCTGGCGTTTATAATAACGTGGGAAGGGACGAAGTAAATTGCAGGGTGTCAAAATCCGACCAGGGGAGAGACCCAGTGAAGTACGAAGTCTAAAGGGTTAAAGATCAGAACGGAGATGTAAGGAGTAAATAGGGATGTAGGGCAAGAGCTCGGGGGAGACAGAGGGGTTCCCCCATCTGTAAACCGACAGTGGGAAAAAACAAGGAATCAATTACTGGGAGGATTACCGAAGGGAGAGGAGGTACAGTCTATGGCACGGTACGAACAGACATGGAGAGAGCTGCAGAGTCAGGGGAAGGTACCACGAGGGTTTGAAAAAATCCGGCTGGTACTGTACTTAGGAGAAGCAGAGAGGGAAGCAGCCAAGGAGGTACAGGAACATGAGGCAAAAGGACAAGGATCTATATGGAATAGAAGAAGGTTTAAACAACAGAGAGAAGTGAAGGAACAGAGAAGGGCAGATTTACACATTATGACATTGGCTTGCATGGCTGTGGAAGCGAACCTTCAACATGATATTAAAAAGGGATCCCATAACACTAAGGAGAATACGGGGGAGGTGAAGCCGTCATCCCCGTTATATCCAGAGTTACCGGAGACATTGCCACCACCTTATCCTATTCCCCAAATGCCAGCGATACAGATAAGTGAGGGAATAGTGAATGTCACTGAGTTAACAGGTCCAGAACTACATGAGGCAAAGGAGAGACTGAAGAGAGTTGCGCAGGAGAGAGTGGAGGAAACAAAAGAGTGGGTGCACGAAGTACAGAACAATAGATGTGCAGTAAGGAAAAATAGTAGGGGCTTGGGAAATACAGATGAGAAAGAGCTGGGACAAGAGGAGAATAGGAAGGGAAATGACCCAGCGAGTGTCAGATGGGAACGGGAGAGAGAGCAGAATGAGGATACTGATCTAGCTAGTGTGAGTGTTGAGAATGAAGAGGAGGAACAGCCAGTCACGATCAGGGGAAGCATGATCACACACAGAAGACAGAGTCAGGATAACCCTCGTTCCCCTTTGGGATATGCGTTGCGGGACAGGGAGGAAGTACGGCTTCCAGAAAGGTATAGACAGATGCCGCTAATTTATGAGGGTCCGCAAATTGGGGAAAGGTATCAACCCTTCTCATTCACCGACATGAATTGTATTTTGGACAAAATGCCACCTCCGACTGAGGGAGGTGGAGCGTGGATGGGAAAGTTCTGCCAATATACGATGGGACATAAGATAGCCATAGGGGATTGGAGAGCATTATTGGGTAAACAGCTTGGGCTGTGGGAGATACAGCAGGTAGAAATGATCGCAGGAATCACTAGGTGCCTCGATGCCGAGCCATTTGCCAACCATGCTACGGCAGTAGGAGGGGCAATGAGAGATAAGTTCCCCGTTCCCCCCGGTGTCATGCAGTCCCTGACCTTTTCCATAAAGGAGGATGAGGAGATCTCGACTTTTTGGAGTCAGTGTAAGGAGAGTTGGACGGATAAAGCAGGAGTACACCCAGCCACAGATCCCTTGCAGACTACACTCTTTAGGGCTGCAGTAATGAGTGGACTGCCAGCTGTAGTTAGGGAGGCATTAGAGAATAACCCTGATATTCCTGGCTGCTCGAGTGAGCAATGGGAAAAACATTTGACCCATCACATGAAGCGTTACAGGGCTAAGCAAAAGGAGGACAAACAAAGTACGGAGTCGGCACAAGTGCAACTCCTTAAGCTTCAATTGGAAGAGGCTAGGAAAAAGGCAAACGAGGCAAAAAAGATTTCCTCAAAGGGTGCGAACCAGATGATTCAGCAGCCACCACAAGGGAATAATATGAGTTGGCACCCGGCCCCATATTGGGCACCGGTCCCACCTATGTGGGCAGAACGGGAGGTCCAATGGGGGGATTCCAGGTAAGAGGGAGAGGTCGGGGTGCTCCACGAATGTATGCGGTCAGCCAGGACACTGGAAGAGAGACTGCCTCCTAGCTTGGGATCCTCGGGACACTGGGGGAAGGGGATATGGACCACCACAAAATGAGCCTTGGGTCCAGCCCCAGAGATCGTCAGTGCCACCCCCAGTACATCAGGCACCCCATGCGGCTCTCGCTCCGACGAGACAATTCCCATTGCTGACAGAGGAGGAGCAATATTGCCCACAGTGACGGAGCCCGAGCACCCACGAGCAGGCTAGATTGGCAGACCCTTTCCTGCAGATTAAAGTAATGGACATGGAAGTATCCTTTTTAGTGGATACGGGAGCCAGATTTTCAACACTCACAGGCACTGAATTTCAAGATAAAACATCATCCTCTAGCGTCCAGCTGATAGGGTTCTCGGGTACACCAGAAAATCTGCCGTTTTCTACACCACTAGTCACTTCTGTGGCGGGACAGACGTTTACACATCAATACATTTTGTCAGCCAGGTGCCCTACCAATCTCTTGGGCAGAGACCTGTTGGTCAAGTGCGGAGCATCGATCCTTTGTGGACCCAGCGGAATAGAGGTCACCTTTCCAAATGGATATTCTATGAACTGTTCATTAACTACACTGCATTCCAGTTCTCAGATGTTGTTGGCGGCAGCTGGAGGATCCGCGTCTGAGGGACAATGGGCTGACATTTACTGGGGGTTGTTGCAACCAGAGGACCCACAGAAGGGAGGGCTGCTAAAGCTTTATAATCAATGGAATCCGTGGATCCAGACGTTACACCCGTATACCCCTCCCTCGGATCCCCCCCATATGACCCTCTTTTACGATAGGGATGGGGATGAAATGTATCAGCATGCCTTTTATGAAGAGGTAGAGGGCATGCTATGGGAAATTAATTCGGACTACATAGTGATAGGAAAGGAGGGAGTGGCCGCTGCGGTGGCACTGACATCTGAACAGCTGGAATGGTATGAGATGGCAGGTGAGGCCATTCCTCATGTCACCCTTGCAATTGGCACTACTCACCAGGCAAAAGATTTGGGACCGATGTGTCGGAACTTGATGTCCCTTAGTGACTGGTCTGACACCCAAATACCGACAGTGCAGTTCTCCTCATCTGGTCAGGCATACAAAATTTTGTCCCCGACATATGATTGAGTCCTCCTTGAGCATAGACAGATTGAACGCTTTCATGGTAGAGAGAAGATGGATCACCCCGACTCGGCCCCTTTGCTAGATTCTCTCCCTGAGAACCTGTAGTCAGTGGGATCAGCAGATGTGGGTTTTTGTCAGCAGGTTGATCCCATAACCTTCGAACTGTCCAATTACACCCCAATTTGGCAGATGCAGTATCCCCACAAACCTGAAGCTGAGGAAGGTTTGGCAGAGACCATTGATGGCCTTATGTATTCAAGGGTGTTGGAACATTCGTGTTCTAGTTGGAATACACCCATCTTACCTGTTCCTAAACAAGACACGGGCAAATATTGGATGGCCCATGACTTAAGGCGCATCAATGGTATTGTGAGAACACCCACAGTTCCAGTACCAAACCCATGACTGCTTTAACCCCCAACCACAAGTGGTCCTCTTGCATAGATTTAGCGAATGCTTTCTTTTGCTTGCCGCTGGCAGAACCATTAAGAGATGTGTTTTCGTTCACGTATAGAGGTAGAAAGTTGCGGTATACTAGGCTTCCGCAGGGCTTTATTTTATCTCCAGGGATTTTCAATCAGGTGTTGAAAGAACAGCTGGGGGGGCTAGCACTGCCAGGTGGGGTAGTTCTGATCCAGTATGTAGATGACATCCTATTAGCAGCACCTGATCACACTTCCTGTTTGGAGGCCACACGTCTCCTGCTAGTGCAGCTGTTCAAGGCAGGCTTTAAAGTCTCTCGCTCAAAGCTACAATGCTGCAGGCAGGTGGTCACCTTTTTAGGGAGAATGGTCTCAGCGAAAGGCACAGGGATTTCCCCTACACATCGAACAGCAATACTACATCATCCAAAATCAAAGACAGTTAAGGAAATGCATTCGTTTTTGGGTTTGTCAGGTTATAGTAGGCAGTTTATCCCATCGTATGGTGAGTTGACACATCCACTGCGAACTTTGGTGAATGAGCAGGGGATGAGGAATCTGGGAGCTACACTTGATTGGACTGCACAGGCTGAGATGAGTTTTATTCTATTGAAGCAAGCTCTTACAACAGCTACAGATTTGGCGATTCCAAATTATAAACTACCTTTCTTTTTGGATGTTTCTGAAAAAGCACACACAATTGATGGTGTTCTTTTTCAGAAAAAAGGGGGTGGAAGATGTGTGCTCATGTATGTGAGTATCACACTAGACCCGACGGAAGACAGACACCCACCATGTACGAGACATGCAGCGGGAGTAGCAAAGATTTTACAAAAGGTGGCACACATAGTAATGGGACATGGCCTGACGGTATTAACAACACATAGCATTGTAGCATTTGTGAGCTCAACAGCATTTACAATGACTTCACTAAGGCAGACGAGACTAGAAAAGATCCTGAATGCTCCAAATTTTATATTTACCCATGAAGGCATTAACATGGCAGACAATATGGGAGAGGGAGAACCACACTGTTGTGAGAAGAGGGTAGTGAAGGATATTAAAATAAGACCTGACTTACAGGCTACACCCTTAAGAGAACCAGATGAAACCTTGTTTACAGATGGGTGTTGTTACAGACACCCCACAGATGGATTGAAAGCTGCCTATGCGGTGGTACGAAAAACTACAGGAGGATTTGAAGAAATCATTACAGGGACAGTGAGAGGAAAGGAGTCAGCACAACTGGCCAAACTACAGGGAATGATAGCAGCATTAGAATGGGCAGAAGGGAAGGAGGTCAATATATATACAGACTCGGCATATGTGGTAGGGACAATACAGGTTGAACTTAGTCAATGGATTAGAAGTGGGTTTTTAACAGCAGCAATGACCCCAATTAAACACGAGAAGGACGTTAGGAAACTGGTTGAGGCTCTCCTGAAACCAAGGGCATTAGCAGTTCTTAAATGTAAAGGACATGATAGAACAGATACGATGGTGGCTCGGGGAAATCAGGAAGCGGACATGGCCGCTAAAAGGGCAGCAGGATACGGCCCTCAGTTTATTATGATACAGGCAGACAGAACAGCACATGACTTATTACCACCATGTAGGGTAGAAGTAATAATACAGGACAATCAAAGGCATCACCTCAGGAAAGGATGGTATGGGAGGAAAGGGGGGCAACCAAGGATCAAGGACTATGGAGATCGATAGACGGGAGGCCAGTTTTACCATCTGGACTCATGAAACCCCTCCTCGAGGAGGCGCATGGGCTAACACACTGTGGAAAGAAGCAGATGATAAGGTACTTGATACATTGGTGGCACCCCTTCCTGCCAGCGATGGTGGAGAACCATATTAGAGAGTGTGAGGTATGTATAGCTTTCAATGTAAAGGCGACTGTAAAGCCACATGAAGGTCAGTTCCCGCTACCTAAGTTACCAGGGCAGGAAATCTTACTTGATTATACGGACATGATTGAGAGAGTAAGTGGCTATCAATACCTCTTAGTAGCAGTAGATGTGTTCACAGGGTGGCCGGATGCAATCCCTGCCAAAAGAGAAGATGCAAGGACGGTATGTAAATTCCTGATCAACCAGTATATTCCGAGACACGGATTTCCTAGAAAAATTAGGTCCGATAATGGAAGTCATTTTAAGAATAATGATCTACAGGAGGTAGAAGCAATGTTGGGATTGAAACATGCCTTTGGAACGGTGTACCATCCGCAATCCCAAGGGAAAGTGGAGAGGATGAACCAAACAATAAAAGGTAAGATCGGGAAAGTACAGGCACGGACCAAACTAAATTGGGTGGATGCGTTTCCCCTGGCATTAATGTCAATAAGGAGTTCGGTAAGTTCTGTGACAGGATTTACTCCATATGAACTACAAACAGGGCACCAGTTTCCAGGACCGGGAGCCGGAATTCAGACTACGAAGAATGAGGTAAGCTCAATGGGATGCAAGCTTTATTATGAAAAACTAACGGCTCTGGTGTCAGATTTTTCACAACAGGCCACAAGTCCCAACAGAGAAGAGGAAACACCGATACCTTCAGTCGCGGAGTGGGTTCTGCTAAAGGTCATCAAAAGAAAGTGGTCGGAGCCCAGGTGGACAGGACCCTACAGAGTGGTGGAGAGGACGTCCCACGCGGTTCGACTACAAGGAAAAGGCGAGACGTGGTATCATTGGAGTCAGTGTGCAGCAACGGACCCACCGACACGGACACTGGAATAGATTCGAACGGAGGTGACTGAGAACCTGTGAAGCAACCACGGATGAAGAACACTTAACGTCCCTTTTTAAAGAGACTATTGGACTACGGTGACTGTGTATCAGTGGTTGACGGCATAATCAATTTATTGGCATCAAAACAATGAAAGGAGCTGGGATGAATACCATGTGGGGACTATGGGTACTGGTATTCCGAGCCCTTGAAGGGGCTGGAGTAGAAAACCACTGTACAAAGTGTGTGCACTCGGCCTGGGGGTCGCACAACGAAAAAGAACAGTACTTTGCTGATTGGACTAACTTTCCTGAACACTGTGTGGGGACTCACACGGGACATAAGTGTGTGCATAATGGACAAGTGTATGATGTTAAATTCAATAAGGGCTCTTTACAGTTCACGCCAAATCGAGACTGCTGTCCCCAAAGAGTAACATGGTTTTGTGCCCCAGAGGGAGACCAAGATAAGGAGAAAGGGGGCTCAATTCCCATTCAGAGGATACAGTGGGACCCCATGTGGCAAAAGGGAAAACAACCATACGTATGGGACAGAGATAAGGGGGATATCTATGCCAACGCTAAACGCCAGGCTGCCACTCACAGAGTAGGGGACAATAGATGGGTAGACCTTTGCCAAACTACGGCAGAACTCTTGGGGGTTAAAAACTGTTGGGTATGTGGGGGACCCACAAGAGATGGATCATGGCCATGGAGTGGGGAGCCCCTGGAAGTGTGGGAGTCGATGAGTTTTCACGGATCGGCAGATGAAACGCGCCCCCGCCAGACATGGCATCTTGCTAATCACCCATTAGGAGAGGAATGTATCAGGAAGGAGCAAGGCAAGCATTATAAAGGAGATTTGAGGTGCACAAGGGTTAAGATCTTGGGGAAGTTCCCTCGATGGCATCCTCAGCGACTCCGGTGGTTCCTATCCCCATAGAAGGTAACACATTGCAGACCTATAACAGATAACTCCCGTGGGAAAGGGGTATGGAATTACACGGGCGTTAATCCATATGAAGGGGTTCCCTCACTCAGACAATTTTGGGCTCATCCCTATCCACACGGATTTGCCCCAGAGGGTTTATATTGGATTTGTGGGAATACGGCTTACACTTTTTTGGAGCCAGACTGGAGGGGAACGTGCTGTATAGGTATCATTCAACTACAATTTGTGCTGTTACCACAGAACGACTCCCATCAGTTAGCAGCGCGTGTATATCAGGGGCTCCGCCAGAAGAGGGATTTAAAGATCGGTGAGTTGGGAGAGGACTGGCCTCCAGAGCGCATTATTTCTTATTATGGACCTGCCACTTGGGCCCAGGATGGGTCCTGGGGATATCGAACCCCAATTTACATGTTAAACCGTCTGATTCGTTTACAAGCTATTTTGGAAATTATCACCAATGACACCGCCGCAGCCCTTGATCTGTTGGCAGAAGAGCAGCAACAGATTAGGGCCACGGTGTTTCAGAACCGCTTAGCTTTAGACTACTTGTTAGCCACTGAAGGGGGAGTGTGTGGGAAATTGAATCTCACTAATTGTTGTTTAAAAATCGATGACAATGGGCAAGCAGTAAAAGAGATTTCATCTGGCATTCGCAAATTAGCTCATGTCCCGGTTCAGACCTGGTGACCCTGGGGCAGCTCATGGCTGGGAAACTTGTTCTCTGGAGCCTGGGGATGGATACAGACTGCATTGCTAGTTGCTGGAGTTGTGGTGTTGGCGTTGGTCCTGATCCCGTGCATCCTTCCCTGCCTCCAGTGCCTGATTCAACGAGCGTTGTCACAGAGAGCCATCCCCAGACCCCAAGGCATGTATTTGTCACTACTGCCCTCCCAAGAGTATAGTGACTACAAGAGGTCAGAGATGCCGGCCCTTGCAATAACTCCTGAGGTCTCGGTCTAATAAGGTAACAGGTGGTTGGTCTCATTTTCATGAGACCAAAAGGGGGACTGTTGGAATCTAGGGGTTAAAACGGTATGAAATAAATGATTAATTAATAAGTGTATATTTACTGCATGGTTCAGGGAAAAAGGAATGTGATTAAGTGGCAATCACAGCATGGAGCGAAGTTGGCTGAGCAAAATTGTCTGCTCCCAAATACAGGGAGAGGAAATTCATAAAACGATTTAGGAAGAAAGCTCCAACTGAAGGAGGTGGTGAGTAGCACAGGAGACACAGGCCAGACCAGAACAAAGAATGGCCTGCAAGAAACCAAGGAAATGGAAAACCAGTCTAGGAGGAAGATTAAGGCATGAGGAGGTGTTAAAGAGAACAGCAGAAATTGGCCAGACAGGAACAGAATGGTGATTAGAAATATCTGGGGATGAATTAATTTCTGATCAACTCAACAGGATAGTCTGGCCCGGAGGATTAAGATGGGAGTGCTACACCCCAGATATCTGCAAAACAGGAGATGACTTGTGATAACCCTTATGCAAAAAGATCTAGCAAAGGAAGACAACTTTTGTTCTGTATGATAATGAAATCTAGCAAAGGAAGCCAACTTTTGTTCTGTATGATAAGGTTGACCTATATAAACTGAGCCAACTGGACAATAGGGGTCAGTCTTGGGGAGTAGCTCACTGTGCAGGTGACCTATGAACTAATGACTGACCCAGAGCTCTGTTAAGTTTTATTCTTGTGCTGTGTAATAAATTGACTGTTGAACCGAATACCTTCTCCTATCACTTCATTCAAAGAACACGCTGGACTCAGACTACACATAGACTAAATTAAGAGTAAGGTAAAGCCAGAGTCCGACACTCCCTCCGTCATTGACGGCCGTGACACTGTGCGCGAGTGAGGAAGATGGGGTGAAAGACCTTGAACTGAAAGTTACCTGCAGTAATTGGAAACCTGCCTTCAAGAGAGCTTCAATCATGTCAATGTTTCACCAGTTGTTGGACTTTACCAGCGATGAAACAGCGTCCCACTCCCACAGTGTTTCCTGTTACTAACTTGGACAGGAGTAAAAAAATGATTCACACAAAGAATTATAAACCAGGGGAAAGATATTCTCTGAAAACAACAAGAAATGTTGTTCATAGCCCACTGTGCTCCCGACAGAAGTCAAAATCCAATGGGCTTCATGAACTATATCAGATCAACTCAAAACACAAACGGAACTTAGCCCCCGTCCTATTAAATGTTGAATCCTGTTGTGTGAAGAAGGAGTTGCCTGGAATGTTAGCCCATCCCAGAAAGCTCACCAGACTTGGAGTGCAGATCAACACTTAAGGATGACCAGCCGCAGCTTCATTTAATGCAATGCTTATTTCCCCCCCCCCCCCAGCAAAAATCTTCAGCATTGCTTCATTGAAACTGGTCTAATTCCAAATAAGATCAGCAATGTCTTTTGGACCGAGTGCAAAAGAGAGAGAGCTGAGGTACCTTCGAAACCCAGAACCAAATACATGCAACATTCAGTGGCAGCTCTCCTTGCATCTAATCAAGCTCTTTTGAGCCACTATGAACTCTTTTGAAAATTACAAGAAGGATGGATAGAGTTGATGTGGATAGGCAATTCCATTGCAAGTGGGAGAGATTGAAACAAGAGGTCTTGAGTTAAGAGGCAAAAGTTTTGAAGTAACATGAGGGGGAACTTCTTTACTCAGAATGGTGGCTGAGTGGAGTGAGCTTCTGGGAGAAATAGTGGCGGCAGGGTCCATTTTGTCATTTAAGAGAAAATTGGAGGGGAGGGGAATGCAGAGAGGTGGTACTAGAGGAGAGTATTTAGTTCAGTGCAGACGAGAAGGGCCAAATGACCTGTTTCTGTGCTGTAATTGTTATAGGGGTAAAATGTGTGGCAGTAACTTGGAAGTCCGATGCGTATTTGGGAATGGGTCGATGGCCACACTGAAATAGGTCAATGTATCCAACTTGAAATAATTACATCGAATTCACGGAACAAATTTGAATTTTTTTTGAAGATTTCGGATGTGTATTTACCAGTTGTAGGAATTAAGTTGTAATCACCCAATGAACCTTCCGACTCCTAAAATCAAGAAAATTAAGATGTTAGATTTTATTTGAAAGGTTTGGTAAATTTTTATAAATACTAGCCAGATGTTTTTTCTTTTTTTCTTTACATCAGCAAAAATTAAATGAAATGCTTCTTGCAGTCAAGAGCAAAAGAATTCCCTGCAGCCTCCAAACCAGCCCTTGCCCACAAACACCCCGCCCCCCCATTCTGGGATCAACCCATCAACAGCCTCCACTTCAGAGACAAACCTCAGGCACAAACATCCCAAAACCATCATCCCAAGACAAGGGGTTAATTTTTTAAATCACTATGCATTCATTTGATGTTATTTCAAACAAAAAATTAGTTTTTAATGCATATGTGAAATTAAATAATTTAAAAAAAAATAAGATAAATGAAGAATTATTTCAGGAATTATCAATCATCCACTACTCCCATTAACCCCAGACACCAGTACTGAATCAAAAACTAAACTGGCCAGATTGACTGAGTAAACACAGCTAAAATTGGCCAAAAGGTGCTGATGCCATCATTGATTTAAATGCAAGTGACACTGAGGACTGCATTGGGACAGAGATGGTCCATGGACAGCCAATACGGACGCCTTGGGGAACAAAGCCTGCACTGCCAGTTGGGATGAATTAGATGATGACATAACCAAATATTAGATACCCCCCCCACCACAGAGAGACCCAGCCTTGATTTTTATTTTTTATATTGATAGAGAGATCCCAGACATCACCAAATGTACCGAGACCCCACCGCATGTTATCAGTTAAAGGCAACGTATTCCTCTCTAATGGAACTTTTACTAGCTCTATTACTGGAAACATCTTCCCTGCCTCATTTGCCATTGGAACTTTAGGCCCGCTTGTTGTCACAGGGCCAGAAAACGCTTGAGTCAGAATACTGATCATCGTTCGAGGAGTGACGAAGGAATTTGTGAGCACGATAAGAATCCTGTTTCCCTCTGGTCTGAGATTGGATGGAGAGTCCTCAGCTACACATCCCTGCAACACACTCTCCTTCGCCAACAACTGCCTCATACTCCTATTCACCCCACCAGCTCTGTGCATGCCCCCTCATTCACCTGCGATTTCACCCCCCCCCCCCACAAACCCCTGTTAACCTGCCACCTCCACTGAAGAGTGGGTGAACACACAAACCCCTTGCAGATGGGGCCAGATTTGATCCAGAGTCATTGACTTAACAGGACCATAACACCACCTGTGGCATAAATATTCCCAAACCAATGCTTTAGGGCACTGGGAGAGCAAACAGGTCAAATTCTGCATTTGAGAAGTTTGAACTGCTGCACAACCATCAGGATCAAAGAAAACCCTAGTTTGCTTAGTTTTCAGCTGTCATAGACCACAAAAGGCTTCCAAACCAAAATTGAAAGGACAAGCCCCAAAAACAAACAAATCTCTCATAAAGCTCTAACACTCCCCTATCTAGAAGTATCATCTCCTCAAACATCTCAATGCCACAGGTGAGAAAACTGTTTTAACTCCCACTCCAAATTAAAAAGGTGCTATTCCCTTAATTGCAGCTCTCTTGAAGGGCGGAGATGGGCCTTGTTTAAAGGGCCAGCCACAATTTACTGAGATATTTCACACCTGAATTAATTGTCCTCCTGATTCCAGCTCAGGGTTTAAAACAGGAGAGTTTCCCCACTCTAGTCACTTGCAGGTTTCAGGCAGAGATGAGGTGATGCTGCCATCAGAGGAAGGTAGGAAGCCTGGTTTTACTGTGGCTGCTTTTTCTGGGGTGGTTCTTTGAGTTGTTGGGGTGAAAGGAATCCGGTGTTTGTGGAAGCTCCTGTTTGTGGGTAGTTTGAAAACTGGTGTTCCATGTGGTTCGTGGGTATTGAGCCAGAGAAATGTGTTGCTTTAATGTGTGTGGTTTACGGTGCCTGCAACTTTAGCTCTCGTCTTGGGATGATGGTTTTGGGATGTTTGTGCCTGAGGTTTGGCTCTGAAGTTGTCGGACTCTGGCTTTCCCTTACTCTTAATTTAGTCTGTATGTGGTCTGAGTCCAGCGTGTTCTTTGAATGAAGTGATAGGAGAAGGTATTCGGTTCAACAGTCAATTTATTACACAGCACAAGAATAAAACTTAACAGAGCTCTGGGTCAGTCGTTAGTTCATAGGTCACCTGCACAGTGAGCTATTCCCCAAGACTGACCCCTATTGTCCAGTTGGCTCAGTTTATATAGATCAACCTTATCAGACAGAACAAAAGTTGGCTTCCTTTGATAGATCTTTTTGCATAAGGGTTATCACAAGTCATCTCCTGTTTTGCAGATATCTGGGGTGTAGCGCTCCCATCTTAATCCTCCAGGCCAGACTATCCTGTTGTTTTGATCAGAAATTAATTCATCACCAGATATTTCTAATCACCATTCTGTTCCTGTCTGGCCAATTTCTGCTGTTCTCTTTAACACCTCCTCATGCCTTAATCTTCCTCCTAGACTGGTTTTCCATTCCCGTTGTTTCTTGCAGGCCATTCTTTGTTCTGGTCTGGCCTGTGTCTCCTGTGCTACTCACCACCTCCTTCAGTTGGAGCTTTCCTCCTAAATCGTTTTATGAATTTCCTCTCCCTGTATTTGGGAGCAGACAATTTTGCTCAGCCAACTTCGCTCCATGCTGTGATTGCCACTTAATCACATTCCTCTTTTTCCCTGAACCATGCAGTACATATCAACTTATTAATTAATCATTTCTTTCATAATGTTTTAACCCCTAGATTCCAACAAAGTGTAGGCTGCTGATGGTTTGATCCCAGAATTGGGGTGGGGAGGGGGGCGGGGGATGTTATTTGTGGGCAAGGGCTGGGTTGGAGGCTGCAGGGTATTCTTTTGCTCTTGACTGTAAGAAGCATTTCATTTAATTTTTGCTGATGTAACCATCTTACCTTACGTGTGTGTAATATTGCACTTTGTTACAGGACAGTCAGTCGAATTTTGATCTTGGCATGTTTAACAGAAAATGACAGTGACCCAGGTTCAAATCTGTCCCTTGTGTCAGGATTTTCCCCCCATCACCTTTTACAAAATGGCAAGGTGAACAGGGGCATTTGTGTGGGTCAGGGTTTTTTTTTAAATTAATTTTTGAGAGTTAGTTATATTCTTGTTAATTTTACAAGAATATAATTCAAATCCCGATACATGTGGTTGATTAATACAAATTGAGATCTACCCAGACCCACCCTCTCCACATCCCATATGAGGGACCAGAGATCTTCAACAGATGTTTTATTTAACCATAATATTGTGAATATTTCAAAACTTCACTTCAACCCACCTTTAGGAAATGTGGGCTCCAAAGATAGAATGTTCATCTCGTGAACGATACATTATTTTCTTGTAATAATAATAATAATAATAACAATTACAGCACGGAAACAGGCCATTAGGCCCTTCTAGTCCGCACCGAACCAAACACCCCTTTCTAATCCCACCTCCCTGCACAATGCCCATAACCCTCCATCTTCCTCTCATCCAACCTGTCCAACCTTTTCTTAAATAATACAATTGACTCCGCCGCCACTATTTCTCCCGGAAGATCATTCCACACAGCTACCACTCTCTGAGTAAAGAAGTTCCCCCTCATGTTACCTCTAAACCTCTGCCCCTTAATTCTTAACTCATGTCCTCTTGTTTTAATCTTTCCTCCTCTTAACGGAAATAGTCTATCCACATCCACTCTGTCTATCCCTTTCATAATCTTAAATACTTCTATCAAATCCCCTCTCAACCTTCTACGCTCCAAAGAATAAAGACCCAATCTGTCCAATCTCTCCCCATACTCCAGATGCTTAAACCCAGGCAACATTCTGGTAAACCTTCTCTGCACTCTCTCCACTCTGTTTATATCCTTCCTATAATTAGGCGACCAGAACTGCACACAGAACTCCAAATTAGGCCGCACCAACGTCTTATACAATCTCAACATCACCTCCCAACTCCTATATTCCATGCAATGATTGATAAAGGCCAGCATACTAAAAGCCTTCTTCACCACCCTATTCACGTGAGTTTCTACCTTCAGGGAACGATGTACCGTCACTCCTAAATCTTTCTGCTCTTCTGTATTCCTCAATGCTCTCCCATTTACCACATATGTCCTATTCTGATTCTTCTTACCAAAATGAAGCACCTCACACTTATCAGCATTCCGAACAGTTCCGAACCTCAGCCAGTTTGCAAGATATGGCCACGCACTTTCTAGCTGTAAATTTGCAGCAATTTAAACCTGATAAATATTCAGTTTTAATTTAAATTTAATTCCTTAACATCTCTTTCTAATGGATCCTGTGGGAATTAAAAAAAAATACTTATTTTCAACCAAGCGGCCCAACTTTAGGACATTGCCAAGTCAAATGCAGAAAAGTACAAATGACTTGTTAACATTTGAAACAAATCCGATTCCATGTATTTTCTTTTGAGGTGTCTGGTGAATAAAATTGTATTGAACCAGCCTGTATCTCATTTATAACGATCAGTCCATTTTCTATGTTCAAATCTCCATCCCATCTTTGTCTCAATTGATGAATTCCTAATTTCTCAGCTTTTGCAGTCATTTCTACATTACTGAATAAATTTATATTCCCATGACCTGTTTCAGATGGTCAGGGTTTGTTATGACCTGTTACTGTTCTATCTGCCACTGTATTTTACATTTTGCATATCCTCTTCCTCAAGACAAGGAAAGGACTTCTTGTTGGTCATCTAATCTCATGTACCAGTTAGGGTTAGGGAACACAAAAAAATCAACAGGAGTCTGGAAGAGTTGCCCACAGTTCACATTAGTCATCATTCTCTGCCTGCCTGATTTCTGGTTTCCAATTTACCCAAGTGTCTTAATTTCATAGCAGTCTTAAATTCTTCACTTTGTTAGAAACAGAATTACCTTTAAAGAAATTGCTCGAGACAAAAATTGAGAACAAAGAACATTCATTATACAACAATGCAAAGTTGGATGCTTCCCCTTACCATGGGAATACACACATACACTGGGGCTCACCCAACTTTTATACAGTTTATCTCAGTATAGGAATAACCCCCCCCTTACATTCTTCTGCCTCCTGCTGGAGAGGTTTGGAATTAGGCAATCCTGCCTACGTGCTGTTTCTGTGCACTTGGAGGACCATGTCATTATCCCCATTGTCCTATTCACAACCTTGCCCTTGTCCCCATTCACACCTTTCCAACTCTCAGGGCTGCAGAGTTCGCTAATCCTGTCTAGGGTTTACTAATTAAATATGCATAACTTGATAAATCTGTGTATGGCTTACTAATTATATATGTAGAACTGGCTAATACTGTCTAAGGTTTTCTAATTATTTATGCAAGCCTTGCTAATTCTATCTGGGGCATGGAGACCCTTATCTCGTTCAGACTAACTCTACTTCTATCATCAATTGTCTGTCCTTATCTCCTTCAGTTAGTGAACTTGCTGATTCTCTAGGAGATTCTTATCTTACTCAGTCAGTGTCAGCTTCCTGCCTTCTAATATCCATTGTCGGACTCTGGCTTTACCTTACTCTTAATTTAGTCTATGTGTAGTCTGAGTCCAGCGTGTTCTTTGAATGAAGTGATAGGAGAAGGTATTCGGTTCAACAGTCAATTTATTACACAGCACAAGAATAAAACTTAACAGAGCTCTGGGTCAGTCATTAGTTCATAGGTCACCTGCACAGTGAGCTACTCCCCAAGACTGACCCCTATTGTCCAGTTGGCTCAGTTTATATAGGTCAACCTTATCATACAGAACAAAAGTTGGCTTCCTTTGCTAGATTTCATTATCATACAGAACAAAAGTTGTCTTCCTTTGCTAGATCTTTTTGCATAAGGGTTATCACAAGTCATCTCCTGTTTTGCAGATATCTGGGGTGTAGCACTCCCATCTTAATCCTCCGGGCCAGACTATCCTGTTGAGTTGATCAGAAATTAATTCATCCCCAGATATTTCTAATCACCATTCTGTTCTTGTCTGGCCAATTTCTGCTGTTCTCTTTAACACCTCCTCCTGCCTTAATCTTCCTCCTAGACTGGTTTTCCATTCCCTTTGTTTCTTGCAGGCCATTCTTTGTTCTGATCTGGCCTGTGTCTCCTGTGCTACTCACCACCTCCTTTAGTTTGAGCATTCCTCCTAAATCGTTTTATGCATTTCCTCTCCCTGTATTTGGGAGCAGACAATTTTGCTCAGCCAACTTTGCTCCATGCTGTGATTGCCACTTAATCACATTCCTTTTTCCCTGAACCATGCAGTAAATATACACTTATTAATTAATCATTTATTTCATACTGTTTTAACCCCTAGATTCCAACAGTCCCCCTTTTGGTCTCATGAAAATGAGACCAACCACCAGTTAACTTATGGGACCAAGACCTCAGGAGTTTTTGCAAGGACCGGCATCTCCGACCCCTTGTTAAACTTAACCTCACAAACTTGGCCATTATGAACACACTTCAGTTCAGTGGGGGCCCCAACACAGTGTTCAGGAACGTCAGTCCAATCCGCAAAGTACTGTTTCGGTTCGTTATGGGCCTCCCAGGCTGACCACAAACACTTTGTACAGTTGTTTCCTTCTCCAGATGCTTCAAGGGCTAGGAACAACATCACCCATAGTCCCCACATAGTGTCCATCACAGCTCCCTTCATTGTTTTGATGCCAATAAATCGATTATGCCGTCAACCACTGATACACAGTCACCGTAGTCCAATAGTCTCTTTAAAAAGGGACGTTAAGTGTTCTTAGTCCGTGGTTGCTTCACAGGTTCTCAGTCACCTCCGTTCGAATCTGTTCCAGTGTCCGTGTCGGTGGGTCCGTTGCTGCACACTGACTCCAATGATACCACGTCTCGCCTTTTCCTTGTAGTCGAACCGCGTGGGATGTCCTCTCCACCACTCTGTAGGGTCCTGTCCATCTGGGCTCCGACCACTTTCTTTTGATGACCTTTAGCAGAACCCACTCCGCGACTGAAGGTATCGGTGTTTCCCCTTCTCTGTTGGGACTTGTGACCTGTTGTGAAAAATCTGACACCAGAGCCGTTAGTTTTTCATAATAAAGCTTGCATCTCATTGAACTTACCTCATTCTTCGTAGTCTGAATTCCGGCTCCCGGTCCTGGAAACTGGTGCCCTGTTTGTAGTTCATATGGAGTAAATCCTGTCACAGAACTTACCGAACTCCTTATTGACATCAATGCCAGGGGCAACGCATCCACCCAATTTAGTTTGGTCCGTGCCTGTACTTTCCCGATCTTACTTTTTATTGTTTGGTTCATCCTCTCCACTTTCCCTTGGGATTGCGGATGGTACACTGTTCCAAAGGCATGTTTCAATCCCAACATTGCTTCTACCTCCTGTAGATCATTATTCTTAAAATGACTTCCATTATCAGACCTAATTTTTCTAGGAAATCCGTGTCTCGGAATATAATGGTTGATCAGGAATTTACATACCGTCCTTGCATCTTCTCTTTTGGCAGGGATTGCCTCCGGCCACCCTGTGAACACATCTACTGCTACTAAGAGGTATCGATAGCCACTTACGCTCTCAATCATGTCCGTATAATCAAGTACGATTTCCTGCCCTGGTAACTTAGGTAGCGGGAACTGACCTTCATGTGGCTTTACAGTCGCCTTTACATTGAAAGCTATACATACCTCACACTCTCTAATATGGTTCTCCACCATCGCTGGCAGGAAGGGGTGCCACCAATGTATCAAGTACCTTATCATCTGCTTCTTTCCACAGTGTGTTAGCCCATGCGCCTCCTCGAGGAGGGGTTTCATGAGTCCAGATGGTAAAACTGGCCTCCCGTCTATCGATCTCCATAGTCCTTGATCCTTGGTTGCCCCCCTTTCCTCCCATACCATCCTTTCCTGAGGTGATGCCTTTGATTGTCCTGTATTATTACTTCTACCCTACATGGTGGTAATAAGTCATGTGCTGTTCTGTCTGCCTGTATCATAATAAACTGAGGGCCGTATCCTGCTGCCCTTTTAGCGGCCATGTCCGCTTCCTGATTTCCCCGAGCCACCATCGTATCTGTTCTATCATGTCCTTTACATTTAAGAACTGCTAATGCCCTTGGTTTCAGGAGGGCCTCAGCCAGTTTCCTAACATCCTTCTCGTGTTTAATTGGGGTCATTGCTGCTGTTAAAAACCCACTTCTAATCCATTGACTAAGTTCAACCTGTATTGTCCCTACCACATATGCCGAGTCTGTATATATATTGACCTCCTTCCCTTCTGCCCATTCTAATGCTGCTATCATTCCCTGTAGTTTGGCCAGTTGTGCTGACTCCTTTCCTCTCACTGTCCCTGTAATGATTTCTTCAAATCCTCCTGTAGTTTTTCGTACCACCGCATAGGCAGCTTTCAATCCATCTGTGGGGTGTCTGTAACAACACCCATCTGTAAACAAGGTTTCATCTGGTTCTCTTAAGGGTGTAGCCTGTAAGTCAGGTCTTATTTTAATATCCTTCACTACCCTCTTCTCACAACAGTGTGGTTCTCCCTCTCCCATATTGTCTGCCATGTTAATGCCTTCATGGGTAAATGTAACATTTGGAGCATTCAGGATCTTTTCTAGTCTCGTCTGCCTTAGTGAAGTCATTGTAAATGCTGTCGAGCTCACAAATGCTACAATGCTATGTGTTGTTAATACCGTCAGGCCATGTCCCATTACGATGTGTGCCACCTTTTGTAGAATCTTTGCTACTCCCGCTGCATGTCTCGTACATGGTGGGTGTCTGTCTTCCGTTGGGTCTAGTGTGATACTCACATACATGAGCACACATCTTCCACCCCCTTTTTTCTGAAAAAGAACACCATCAATTGTGTGTGCTTTTTCAGAAACATCCAAAAAGAAAGGCAGTTTATAATTTGGAATCGCCAAATCTGTAGCTGTTGTAAGAGCTTGCTTCAATAGAATAAAACGCATCTCAGCCTGTGCAGTCCAATCAAGTGTAGCTCCCAGATTCCTCATCCCCTGCTCATTCACCAAAGTTCGCAGTGGATGTGTCAACTCACCATACGATGGGATAAACTGCCTACTATAACCTGACAAACCCAAAAACGAAAGCATCTCTTTTACTGTCTTTGGTTTTGTATGATGTAGTATCGCTGTTCGATGTGCAGGGGAAATCCCTGTGCCTTTCGCTGAGACCATTCTACCTAAAAAGGTGACCACCTGTCTGCAGCATTGCAGCTTTGAGCGAGAGACTTTAAAGCCTGCCTTGAACAGCTGCACTAGCAGGAGACAGGTGGCCTCCAAACAGGAAGTATGATCAGTTGCTGCTAATAGGATGTCATCTGCATACTGGATCAGAACTACCCCACCTGGCAGTGCTAGCCCCCCCAGCTGTTCTTTCAACACCTGATTGAAAATCCCTGAAGATAAGATAAAGCCCTGCGGAAGCCTAATATACCCAAACTTTCTACCTCTATACGTGAATGAAAACACATCTCTTAATGGTTCTGCCAGCGGCAAGCAAAAGAAAGCATTCGCTAAATCTATGCAAGAGAACCACTTGTGGTTGGGGGTTAAAGCAGTCATGGCAGTATATGGGTTTGGTACTGGAACTGTGGGTGTTCTCACAATACCATTGATGTGCCTTAAGTCATGGGCCATCCAATATTTGCCCGTGTCTTGTTTAGGAACAGGTAAAATGGGTGTATTCCAACTAGAACGCGAATGTTCCAACACCCCTGAATACATAAGGCCATCAATGGTCTCTGCCAAACCTTCCTCAGCTTCAGGTTTGTGGGGATACTGCATCTGCCAAATAGGGGTGTAATCTGACAGTTCGAAGGTTATGGGATCAACCTGCTGACAAAAACCCACATCTGCTGATCCCACTGACCACAGGTTCTCAGGGAGAGAATCTAGCATAGGGGCCGATTCGGGGTGATCCATCTTCTCTCTACCCTGAAAGCGTTCAATCTGTCTATGCTCAAGGAGGACTCGATCATATGTAGGGGACAAAATCCTATTTCCCTGACCAGATGAGGAGAACTGCACTGTTGGTATTTGGATATCGGACCAGTCAGCTAGGGACATCAAGTTCCGACACCTCGGTCCCAAATCTTTTGCCTGGTGAGTAGTGCCAATTGCAAGGGTGACATGAGGAATGGCCTCACCTGCCATCTCATACCATTCCAGCTGTTCAGATGTCAGTGCCACCGCAGCGGCCACTCCCTCCTTTCCTACCACTATGTAGTCCGAATTAATTTCCCATAGCATGCCCTCTACCTCTTCATAAAAGGCATGCTGATACATTTCATCCCCATCCCTATCGTAAAAGAGGGTCATATGGGGGGGATCCGAGGGAGGGGTATACGGGTGTAAAGTCTGGATCCACGGCTTCCATTGATTATAAAGCTTTAGCAGCCCCCCCCTTCTGTGGATCCTCTAGTTCCAACAGCCCCCAGTAAATGTCAGCCCATTGTCCCTCAGACGCGGATCCTCCAGCTGCCGCCAACAACATCTGAGAACTGGAATGCAGTGTAGTTAATGAACAGTTCATAGAATATCCATTTGGAAAGGTGACCTCTATTCCGCTGGGTCCACAAAGGATCGATGCTCCGCACTTGACCAACAGGTCTCTGCCCAAGAGATTGGTAGGGCACCTGGCTGACAAAATGTATTGATGTGTAAAAGTCTGTCCCGCCACAGAAGTGACTAGTGGTGTAGAAAACGGCAGATTTTCTGGTGTACCCGAGAACCCTATCAGCTGGACGCTAGAGGATGATGTTTGCCGTATCCACTAAAAAGGATACTTCCATGTCCGTAACTTTAATCTGCAGGAAAGGGTCTGCCAACCTAGCCTTCTCGTGGGTGCTCGGGCTCCGTCACTGTGGGCAATATTGCTCCTCCTCTGTCAGCAAAGGGAATTGTCTCTTTGGAGCTAAAGCCGCATGGGGTGCCTGATGTACCGGGGGTGGCACTGACGATCTCTGGGGCTGGACCCAATGCTCATTTTGTGGTGGTCCATATCCCCTTCCCCCAGTGTCCCGAGGATCCCAAGCCAGGGGGCAGTCTCTCTTCCAGTGTCCTGGCTGACCGCATACAAAACATACGGCTGGTTGCATTCGTGGAGCACCCCGACCTCTCCCTCTTACTCGGAATCCCCCCATTGGACCTCCCATTCTGGCCACATAGGTGGGACCCGGTGCCCAATATGGGGCCGGGTGCCAACTCATATTATTCCCTTGTGGTGGCTGCGTTGGCTGCTGAATCATCTGGTTCGCACCCTTTGAGGAAATCTTTTTTGCCTCGTTTGCCTTTTTTCTAGCCTCTTCCAATTGAAGCTTAAGGAGTTGCACTTGTGCCGACTCCATAGTATGTTTGTCCTCCTTTTGCTTAGCCCTGTAACGTTTCATGTGATGGGTCAAATGTTTTTCCCATTGCTCACTCGAGCAACCAGGAATATCAGGGTTATTCTCTAACACCTCCCTGACTACAGCTGGCAGCCCGCTCGTTACTGCAGACTTAAATAGTGTAGTCTGCAAGGGATCTGTGGCTGGGTGTACTCCTGCTTTATCCGTCCAACTCTCCCTACACTGACTCAAAAGAGTCGAGATCTCCTCATCCTCTGACTCCTTTTGTCTACTGTGAGGAGTGGGGGTCGAGTGATCCTCTGACATTCCTACCGACAAGGCATTCTCAAGTGTCTGTTCTTGCTCTCTCTCATTTGTTTTTTTCCAGTCGCATACTAGTTTCCCTTATTTACATACATTCTGTATTTCCTTTGTTAACTCCTTCATTTCCTCCACCCTTTCCTGCATAACTCTCTTAAGTCTCTCCTTCGCCTCCTGGAGTTCGTGACCTGCTAATTCAGTGACATTCACTATTCCCTCATTTATCTGCATCACTGGCATCTGGGGAATAGGATAAGCTGGTGGCAATGTCTCTGGTAACTTTGGATATAGCGGGGCTGACGGCTTAACCTCCCCGTTTTCTCCTTTATGATAGGGGTCCCTTTTTAATATTATGTTGAAGGTTCGCTTCCACAGCCATGCAAGCCAATGTCATAATGTGTAAATCTGCCCTTCTCTGTTCCTTCACTTCTCTCTGTTGTTTAAACCTTCTTCTATTCCATATAGATCCTTGTCCTTTTGCCTCATGTTCCTGTACCTCCTTGGCTGCTTCCCTCTCTGCTTCTCCTAAGTACAGTACCAGCCGGATTTTTTCAAACCCTCGTGGTACCTTCCCCTGATTCTGCAGCTCTCTCCATATCTGTTCGTACCGTGCCATAGCCTGTACCTCCTCTCCCTTCAGTAATCCTCCCAGTAATTGATTCCTTGTTTTTTCCCACTGTCGGTTTACAGATGGGGGAACCCCTCTGTCTCCCCCGAGCTCTTGCCCTACATCCCTATTTACTCCTTCCATCTCCGTTCTGATCTTTAACCCTTTAGACTTCGTACTTCACTGGGTCTCTCCCCTGGTAGGATTTTGACACCCTGCAATTTACTTCGTCCCTTCCCACGTTATTATGAACACCAGCGGCACACTACACACAATCCTTAAACAAATACTTATTATAAAATATTATGATACACTATACGATTCCTAAACAGATACTTATCCACTATAGAAGCAAATAACTATAAAACAATACACCTTATACAGATACTGATTATCCACTACTATGGGACACGATCCTTAATCAAATACTTATTACACACTATGAAAACAAATAACCATCACAATGCACCTTATACAGATACTTATACACTACTATGGCACACGATCCTTAATCAAATACTTATTACACACTATAGAAGCAAATAACCATCACCATACACCTTATTCTAATTGGCCAAGTGTCTAAAGCTATCTCTCGAGATCGCTACGAGGGGACTCCAACCCCGTTCTACTAGGAGGACTCCAACCCCCTTTTTACTACAGGGGATTCCAACCCCGTTCTACTAGGAGGACTCCAACCCCGTTCTACTACAGGGGACTCCAACCTGTTCTACTAGGAGGACTCCAACCCCCTTCTACTACAGGGGACTCCAACCCCGTTCTACTAGGGGGACTCCAACCCCCTTTTGTTTTATTCTTTGGCTTTAACGAGGGCTTTTGCAGAGTAGTGACAACACACAATTTATCTTTGCCAATAGCAGAACTTCGTTAAAACAGGCGTCTGCTTACCTCCCTTTGTAGGATGGTCACTTGTTGTTATCACCACACCACAATTGACCGGTGTTTCGTATCTTTTTCTTCCGTCACTTCTCCATATTCATCACGTCGGGGTCACCAAATTGTCGGACTCTGGCTTTACCTTACTCTTAATTTAGTCTATGTGTAGTCTGAGTCCAGCGTGTTCTTTGAATGAAGTGATAGGAGAAGGTATTCGGTTCAACAGTCAATTTATTACACAGCACAAGAATAAAACTTAACAGAGCTCTGGGTCAGTCATTAGTTCATAGGTCACCTGCACAGTGAGCTACTCCCCAAGACTGACCCCTATTGTCCAGTTGGCTCAGTTTATATAGGTCAACCTTATCATACAGAACAAAAGTTGGCTTCCTTTGCTAGATTTCATTATCATACAGAACAAAAGTTGTCTTCCTTTGCTAGATCTTTTTGCATAAGGGTTATCACAAGTCATCTCCTGTTTTGCAGATATCTGGGGTGTAGCACTCCCATCTTAATCCTCCAGGCCAGACTATCCTGTTGAGTTGATCAGAAATTAATTCATCCCCAGATATTTCTAATCACCATTCTGTTCTTGTCTGGCCAATTTCTGCTGTTCTCTTTAACACCTCCTCCTGCCTTAATCTTCCTCCTAGACTGGTTTTCCATTCCCTTTGTTTCTTGCAGGCCATTCTTTGTTCTGATCTGGCCTGTGTCTCCTGTGCTACTCACCACCTCCTTTAGTTTGAGCATTCCTCCTAAATCGTTTTATGCATTTCCTCTCCCTGTATTTGGGAGCAGACAATTTTGCTCAGCCAACTTTGCTCCATGCTGTGATTGCCACTTAATCACATTCCTTTTTCCCTGAACCATGCAGTAAATATACACTTATTAATTAATCATTTATTTCATACTGTTTTAACCCCTAGATTCCAACACCATGTCTCATGTTGTTTGCACTGGCTTCATTCATTTACTGTGTGTCAATTTTATTTTCTTCATTTCTTCATGTTCATATTGCAATATCAGTTTTTCTCATCTCTCACAATCCTCACTTTTCTTTTAGATCAGTAATACTGATCTCACACAATGATCAATGTTACTGATCTCAGTGTTACTGGTCTCTCAAAACTTCAAAGCAGAAACAATGCCATTCAGGGTCTGAGTGGTGCTGGAGGCTTATTGCAGCCTTTGGATCAGGTCTAACAATTTGCACCATTGTTTTGAAGATCAGGCAGGCATTTGGATATGTATGGCTCAGTAGAGGAGGTGAGAATTGTTTCCTGTCTGGAATGTGCTTTTTAACTCTCTTTCTCAGCTTTCTGGCAAAGTCTGTGTGATGGTTTCTTCATCATAATTCCCAGAACAAGATATTCTACAGCTAATATTCCACACACTTCACCAAATGGGGGTAGTTGTGTGAAAAAGAAGAAATGTTTCAAGTTCCTGTCTGTGTGGATGGACAGTTTAAGGGTGAAAAAATGACCTGATGTCCACATATAGTAACTCAACCAAATTCTGTAAGGACACAAATGCTGGAGAAGCTCATCTGATCAAGCAGTGAACCTTTATAGAGTACAGATACTCGTAGCCCTGATAAAGGGCTCAAGCCTGAAACACTGGTTGTGTATCTTTTTTAAACTTTATTTATTAATATATAAAATACATAGTAAACAAAAGAAACCAACCTCCAAAAAAAAACTATATTCCACCCCCTCCCCATAATTACCCCCCCCCCAACTCCCTCGACTGAGGGAGAGAAAAATCATATCAATTCTTTGCAGCAGAATGAAAAGACCAAACATAATTTTCCACGTCATCGTAATGCATTTACTGGCCACTGCTAATACTAACTGAATAAACTCAATTTGAGATTTATCCATTCTTAATCCCATTGTTAAAGTTGTAAGATACCGCATTAGGAAAAGCAGTGGATCGAACATAAAAAGAGTTTCTTTAAAGTAGTTTCAAATAAATCCTCAAAGGCTTAACTTTATCACACAACCAGACAGACAAAATAAAGTATTAATTTGAATCCCACAATGAAAACATTAGTCTGAATGACTAAATCCTTATCTTTTTTTCCTGGAGTTAAATACAACTGATGTAAAAAAAAAATTATAATTCACCCAAGTATATCGCACATTAATCAATTTAATCCACCATCTCCACACATAGTAAGTAGTCCGTTCTTCTTGGGTTAATTCTAAAGAAGAATCTCCCATTTAATCTAAAGATGGTTTAGCCATTTTCTGTTGTCACAAACATTTCTGAAATAGATCCCTTTTTTTTACCCCATTTACAATTTTCAATTTTAGTTAACTTGGGTATCTTCAATTCCCGCCCAAATCCACCTGTGACAGTACTTGCATGGAATGACACCCGTTTACCATGTCCCTCTGTTCAACCTCACTCCTCAGTGCCCGACCGTTCACCGTGTCTATCTTTTCTTGGTTTGCCCTTCAAAATGTGACACCTCACACTTGTCTGCATTAAATTCCATCTGCCCTTTCTCCAGCTGGTCCAGATCCTTCTGCAAGCTTTCCTGGCTGTCCACAACTCCTCCTTTCTTGGTGTCACCTGCCAACTTGCTAATCCAATTCACCACATTATTGTTCCAGCACCTATCCCTGAGGCACAGCTCTCGTCACAGGCCTCCAGTCTGAGGAGCAATTGGTCACACCAACTCACTGGCTTCTCCTGCACAGCCGTTGTTTCACATCCAAATTACAGAGGACATATGGATGGATGTTAAAATTCTCAAAGGTACATTAGTTAAAATGATGTCAAATCACAAGGAACAGAAGTTGGCCATTCAGCCCACTGTGTCTGCTATCCCCTGATCTAAACAGTTGTCGGCTCTCATTCCAAGTTCTGGCTTTTTCCCCTGATCCCTTGATACCCTGACTCATTAAACATCTATTAATTCCGCCCCCCCCTTAAACTCCCTCAACAATCCAGCAACAAATTCCATGACCTTCTGGTGAAATAAATTTCTCATCTGCTTTACTTAGGTATCTTCTAATTCTAAGACAATGTCTTTTTATCCAAGGGAAACATTATTCACATCTACTGTCCAATCCTTTCAGCATTGGAAAGGTTTCTGAGATCTCCTCTCCTTCTTCTATACTCCAATGAAGAGTGGAGATATATCATCCTGGTAAATCTCTGCTCTCTCTCCAACATCAGCACATCCTTTTTAAGATAAACTTCGCAGTTCTCCAAATGAGGTCTCTCCCATGCCCCATCAACACCTCCCTACCCTTGAAACAAAGGCCAACATAGAATTTGCTTTCTTTTCCTGCCGATCCAACCTGGTGGTTACCCACTCACTATGTTTTCCTGAACGAGAACCCCCCAAGTCCCTTGACACTTGAAATAATTACATGTAATTTATGTAACAAATTTGAAATTTTTGGAAAGATTTGGGAATCCTATTTATAAACTGTAGGAATTAAGTTGTAATCGCCCAACCTGAACCTTCTGACTCCTAAAATCAAGAAAATTTGTTAGATTTTATTTGATAGTTTTTTAGTAATTTTTTTATAAATACTTTCCAGATGTTATCTTTCTTTTCTATTGGGTTGTTGGGCAGGGGGAATTTAAAAAAAATACTATGTATTAATTTTTCATTATCTTTGAATGAGAAATTTATGTACGCATTTAATTTTTTTTTTAACATAATATAACATAACAATTACAGCACGGAAACAGGCCATTAGGCCCTTCTAGTCTGCACCGAACCAAACACCCCTTTCTAATCCCACCTCCCTGCACAATGCCCATAACCCTCCATCTTCTTCTCATCCATATACCTGTCCAACCTTTTCTTAAATAATACAATTGACTCCGCCGCCACTATTTCTCCCGGAAGATGATTCCACACAGCTACCACTCTCTGAGTAAAGAAGTTCCCCCTCATGTTACCTCTAAACCTCTGCCCCTTAATTCTTAACTCATGTCCTCTTGTTTTAAACTTTCCTCCTCTTAACGGAAATAGTCTATCCACATCCATTCTGTCTATCCCTTTCATAATCTTAAATACTTCTATCAAATCCCCTCTCAACCTTCTACGCTCCAAAGAATAAAGACCTAATCTGTCCAATCTCTCCCTATACTCTAGATGCTTTAACCCAGGTAATATTCTGGTAAACCTTCTCTGCACTCTCTCCACTCTGTTTATATCCTTCCTATAATTAGGCGACCAGAACTGCACACAGAACTCCAAATTAGGCCGCACCAACGTCTTATACAATCTAAACATCACCTCCCAACTCCTATATTCCATGCAATGATTGATAAAGGCCAGCATACTAAAAGCCTTCTTCACCACCCTATTCACGTGAGTTTCTACCTTCAGGGAACGATGTACCGTCACTCCTAAATCTTTCTGCTCTTCTGTATTCCTCAATGCTCTCCCATTTACCACGTATGTCCTATTCTGATTCTTCTTACCAAAATGAAGCACCTCACACTTATCAGCATTAAATTCCATCTGCCATTTTTCAGCCCACTTTTCTAAGCAGCCCAAATCCCTCTGCAATCCTTGAAAACCTTCTTCATTATCCACTATTCCACCTATCTTAGTATCGTCTGCATATTTACTAATCCAATTCACCACCCCATCATCTAGATCATTAATGTATATAACGAACAACAATGGGCCCAATACAGATCCTTGAGGCACACCACTGGTCACCGGCCTCCAACCTGACAGACAATTATCCACTACCACTCTCTGGCCTCTCCCTTTCAGCCAATGTTCAATCCATTTGACTATCTCAAAATTTATACCTAAAGACTGCACCTTCCTAACTAACCTTCCATGTGGTACCTTATCGAAGGCCTTACTGAAGTCCATATAGACAACATCCACTGCGCTACCCTCATCCACATTCCTAGTCACCTCTTCAAAAAATTCAATCAGATTGGTCAAACATGACCTTCCTCCCACAAATCCATGTTGAGTGCTCCTGATCAGACCCTGTCTATCCAGATGTTTATAAGTACTATCTCTAAGAATTTTCTCCATTAATTTACCTACCACAGACGTCAAACTTACAGGCCGATAGTTGCCAGGCTTCCTCCTTGAACCCTTTTTAAATAACGGTACCACATGCGCAATGCGCCAATCCTCCGGCACTATCCCCATATCTAATGCATGTGAAATTAAAATTTTCAGAGAAGCTTAACATAATGTAATACATTTTGCTTATTTTCAAGAGTTGTGGAGAGTGAGGAGGGTTTTCATGGACTACAAAAGGATTTGGACTGTTTGGAAAGATGGCAGATGGAGTTTAATGTAGGTAAGTGTGAGGTGCGTTATTTTGGGAAGAATAACCAAGACGTATGCAGTGAAGGGGAGGGCATTGAGGAACAGAGGGATCTTGGAATAGACAATAGGAGCTGGAGTAGGCCCTTTGGCCTGTCGAGCCTTCAGTGACCGCCATTTTACAGAGCATGGGCTGATCACTACTATCAGTACCCCTTTCCAGCCTTATCCCCATAACCCTTAAACTCCTTTGCCCACTAGAGTCTTATCTAACTCTCTTTTGAACATAATCAGTGAATCTGCCTCGACCACCCTCTGTGGCAGAGCATTCCACAGATTCACACTTCTCTGGGTAAAAAAATGTTACCTCATCTCCGTCCTAAAGGGCCTACCCTGTATTCTTAAACTATGCCTCTCATCCTCATCTCCCCCATCATTGGGAACAAGTAATCCGACTTCACCCTGTCTATCCCCCTGATGATTTTGTAGACCTCAATCATGTCCCCCCTCATCCTTCTAAACTCCATCGGATACAAGTCCAGTTTTTCTAGACTTTCAGCATATGTCAACCCCGCCATCCCTGGAACTAACCTTGTAGATCTGCGTTGCACACCCTCTATAGCTAGTATGTCCTTCCTCAAAATTGGAGACCAGAACTGGACGCAATACTCCAGGTGGGGTCTCACCAGGGCCCTGTACAACTGCAGAAGGCCGTCTCTGTTCCTATACTCCAATCCCCTCTTTATGAAAGCCAACATGCCATTTGCCTTCTTCACAGCTTTCTGAACCTGCATGTTAGCCTTCAGTGACTGGTGAACAAGTACACCCAGATCCATTTGCACCTCCCCACTCCCTAGCTTGTCTCCATTTAAATAATACTCAGCTTTTCTATTATTTCCCCCAAAATGGATAACCTCACATTTGCTCACATTGCACGTCATCTTCCATTCAGCAGCCCACTCCCTCAATCTGTCCAAGTCCCTCTGCATTTTCCTGACATCCTCCTCACACCCCACACCGCCACCCAGTTTAGTGTCATCTGCAAATTTGCTCATGTTATTAATAATCCCCTCATCCAAATCATTTACATAAATTACAAACAACTGAGGACCCAATACCGATCCTTGCGGCACTCCACTCGTCACATCCTGCCATCCTGAAAAAGACCCGCTTACTCCAACCCTTTGTTTCCTATTTCTTAACCAATTTCCTATCCATGTCAGCACCTTACCTCCAATACCATGCTCCCTGATCTTGCCCACTAGTCTCCCGTGCGGTGCCTTATCAAAGGCCTTCTGGAAGTCCAAATACACCACATCCACTGGCTCTCCCAAGTCCACCCTCTTTGTCACATCCTCGAAAAATTCCAGAAGGTTAGTCAAGCATGACTTACCCTTAAGGAATCCATGCTGACTAGCCCTTATACTATTATTACTGACTAAGTGTTCTGCTATTTCTCCTTTTATGATGGACTCCAATATCTTCCCCACCACTGACGTCAGGCTGACTGGTCTATAATTTCCCGTTTTCTCCCTCCCTCCCTTCTTAAAAATCGGCACCACATCAGCCACTCTCCAATCCTCAGGGACCTCCCCCAAATCTATGGAACTTTGGAAAATGTCGACCAGTGCCTCCACAATTTCCATAGCAACTTCTTTAAGTACCAAGGGATGCAGCCCATCAGGCCCTGGGGATTTATCAGCCCTCAGTCCCAACAATTTACTCACAACCTCCTGCTTCTGGATCCGGATATCCATTAGACCATGGAAAGTTCCCCAAGTCTCTTGATACCGCATGACCACTACCTCCTAACTGACCATAACCTATATCCTCCTTGGTGAAGACAGATGCAAAGTATTTGTTAAATTCCTCAGCCATCTCCTTGTTTCGGGTAATAATTACACCCTTTTCCATTCTTAATGGACCAATTTTAGACCGAACCAATTTCTCCCTCTTCACATATTTAAAAAAGCTTTTGCTATCCTCCATTATATTATTTGCTAATTTCCTCTCGTACTTCATTTTCCCCTCTCTTATGACTTTCTTAGTTACCCTCTGATGCTTTTTGAAGGTTTCCCAATCCTCTAACTTCCCACTCCGCTTCACTATCTTATACTTACTCCCTTTGGATTTGATATTGCACTTGATTTCATTAGTTAGCCATGGCTGCCATTTGCATCTCCTAGAGCCTTTCCTCCACTTGGAATAAATTTGTCCTGAATCCTGTGAAAAATGTCCCAAACTACCTGCCATTTTTCCCCAGTTGTCCTCCCAGCTAGTGTATCTTTCCATTTTATTTTGGCTAGCTCCTCCCTCATAGCCTTTATTTAACTGCAGCACAGATGCTTCCGACTTCCTTTCTTTTTCCTTTCCTAATTGCAGCTCAAAAGTAACCATACCATGGTCACTATTCCCTAATGGCTCCCCAACATCGAGGTCACTTATTAACTCTGCGTCGCTGCACAGCACCAAGTCCAGAATCGACTTCCCCCTGGTAGGTTCCTCCACTAGCTGCTCCAAGAAAGTATCTCGTAAACATTCAATAAACTTACTCTCTTGTGTTCCGGCCCCCGTCTGATTATCCCAGTCCACCTTCATGTTGAAGTCCCCCATAACTACCGTATTGCTACCACTTTGACATGCCACTCTTAATTCCTGATTTATACTTCTACCGATATCTGAGCTACTTTTCGGAGGCCTGTAAATGACCCCCATTATGGTCCTCATGCCTTTACAATTTCTTAATTCTATCCAAACAGACTCTACCCACCTGTTTCAATGTCTTTCCTTTCAAACGCCTGAATTTCATTTCTTACCAACAGAGCTACCCCAGCCCCTCTTCCTAACTTTCTGTCTTTTCTATAGGACGTGTACCCGGGAACATTGATTTCCCAATCCTGCCCTTCCCGCAGCCATGTCTCTATAACTCCGACAATGTCATAACCTCCCATTGCCATTTGCACCTCTAGCTCATCCATTTTATTCCTTACACTCTGTGCATTCATACACAATACCTTGATACCATATCTCCTTTCTCCCTCCACCTTTGTTCTCGATGCACTTGCCCCTACTCTCCTATCACTTTTAGTTCCCTTTTTCCTTATTGTTTCACCGTCTCACGAACTACCCCTATATTCACTCTCCTATCTGCTTCCCTATCAGTCCTGTTCCCTTCCCCCTGCCAAATTAGTTTTAAATTTGAAGGTGGATTCCCATGGAGATAGAAGGCTTTGGGTACGCTGGCCTTTATAAATCAAAGCATGGAATATAGGATCTGGGAATGTGATGTTCAGAGTGTTGGTGAGGCCAAGTTTGGAGTATTGTATGCCATTCTGGTCTCCAAATTATAGGAAGTATATCAATAAGGTAGAGAGAGTGGAAAGAAGTTTGACGAAAATGTTGCCTGGATTGCAGTTTTTTGAATACGTAGAAAGATTAAGTAGACTGGGACTTCATTAATTGGAGCGTAGAGGGTTGAGCGGGGATTTGATAGAGGTATTTAAAATTATCAAGGGAATAGATAGAGTAGCTGTGAATAGGCTCTTTCCCCTGAGGGGAGCAGAGATTGGAACAAGGGGTCATAAGTTAAGGGGAAAAACTTGAGAAGTAATACAAGAGGATGCTTCTTCACTCAGAGTAGTGGCTGAGTGGAATGATCTACTGGAAGAAGTTGCGCCAGGGTCAATTCTGTCATTTAAGATGAGGTTATATGAGTACATGGATGTGAGGGGGTGGGAGGGTTATGGGCAAGGGAAGTAGGTAGGTGGAATTCGTGGAGTTTCACGTAAATCAGTGCTTTTGGTGCCATAAGCAAGTTGGCTCTTCCTTGCACTCGACTTGATTATGTGAAACCTTTCTGGGATAGAATCAAGGAACTTATTAAAATTTAAACTTTCACTTGATCCTAAGGTATTTTTATTGGGATATATGAAGAAATTGAGTTTAGAATTAAAATTAGATGAGTCTCAAATTGCTCTTTGAGATTGGCTTTAGCTGTGGCTAGAAAATGACGAATTCAATGGTGGAATTCAGAAAGGAGGTCTTGTATTCCATTGGAAAAGATAACATATAATACAAGCCTCGTCTACCAGTGGAAATATTAAACAGGCAGAATACTATTCATAGTCTGAAAATGAGAGGTTATCCATATAAAAGAGATCAGGAAGAACTTCTTTACCCAGAGGGTCGTGGATGTGTGGAACTTACTGTGGCATACAGTAGTGAAGCCAGATCGCTGGGAGTATTTTAAAAAGAATGACAAATATCTCATTAGTGAGGGCATCAAGGGATTATGGGGGAAAGGCCAAAAATGAGAACTAGTGTAGCGTAGCTTAGTGTAGATTTATGGAACAGACTTGATGGGCCTAGTGGCCTGGTTCTGTTCCTTTGTCTGTGATCACTAATGGAGTTATTTCAGAAATATACAGAAAAAAAGCTCCTAAATTAGAAATTCATAAATCAAGATTAAAATGGGAATCTGATTTGAAAGTTAAAATATGAAAATCATTAAGTACAACTAAAATTATTAATGTCAGGTTGAGACTGGTACAATATAATCTTTTTCACATCGATTATACTTGACACCCAATTTAAATAAATTTAATTTGACATTATCAGATTTGTCTTGGATGTAATAAAGTAGGTTCTTTTATGTGGATAAATGTGAGGTGATCCACTTTGGAGGCAAGAACAGGAAAGAGGACTATTATCTTAACGGTATCTGTTCAGGAAATGCAGAGAGACTTGGGTGTTACTGTGCATCAGTCGTTAAAAGTGAGCGTGCAGGTGCAACAGGCGGTGAGGAAGGCATTCATAGCAAGAGGATTTGAGTACAGAGATCCTGCTGCAGCCGTACACGGCCTTGGAGAGACCACACCTGGAGTACTGCGTGGCGTTTTGGCCTCTTTAATCCGAGGAAGGACATCCTCACCATGGAGTAGGTGCAGAGAAGATTCACTAGACTGATACCAGGGATGGAAGGAATTGAAGATGAAGAAAGGTTGGATAGTCTAGGCTTGTATTCTCTGGAATTTAGGAAATTGAAGGGGGATCTTATAGAAACAAAATTCTAAAGGGTTTAGACAGATTAGATGCGGGTAGGTTGTTTGCAATGCTGGGAAAAACAGAACCAGGGGTTACAGTTTAAGGATAACCATACTATAACCATATAACCATTTACGGAGCGGAAACAGGCCATGTTGGCCTTTCGAGTCCGCACCAGTTCACTGATTTTATGCACCCTCTTCAGGCATTGGGGGAAGGTTTTCAGTACCGAGATGAGGAAAGATTTCTTGTAGTATTTTGTAGGATGATGGATCTATGGAATTCTTTGCTACAGAAAGTAGTTGAGGCTGGTTCCTTGTCAATGTTCAAGAGTAGGTTAGAATTGGCCCTTGTGGCTAAGGGGATCAGGAGGTATGGAGAGAAGGCAGGAACTGGGTACTGATCAGCCATGATCGTATTGAATGGCAGGGTAGGTTTGAAGGGCCAAATGGCTGAATCCTGCACCTATTTTTCTATGTTTATATATTCTACTTGGGTTTGTCCAAAATATATACATTTTGGTCCAAAATTAAAAATTTGAACACTCCCAATGGATCCTAGAATATTTTTCCTGGAAGAGACTTAAAATATTTGGATTAAATGGGATTTTTACAGGTTGCTTTAGCTGTTTCATATTTGGAGGACCAAGTCACCAAATTGCAGAATCCATGTGATTGAAGGAGTGCAGAGATTGGTTAGGATGTTGCTGGGACTTGAAGGTGAACACACCAGGGCCTACAGCTGGTCCTCAATGTTGTCGACACATTCTTGGAAAGTGTGACTTGAAGTGAAATGAAGGTTTTACCATGGGCTCAATGATTAAAAATAAGAGAAGTTCCTATTTTGGACACCAAATATCATCATTCAGGTGCCTTACCGTCCAGCGAGGGCGATCCTGTCTCTCAATCCACCACAATCTCTGAACCTCTGAATTGTAGTTGTGGTCTCCCCGTTCTTTTCTGAGCTGAGACCAATATTGACGTTAAGGTCATGGTTACAGATGGGCTGGAAATACTGAAGAAGTTTCATAACATAACATAACAATTACAGCACAGAAACAGGCCATTAGGCCCTTCTAGTCCGCACCGAACCAAACACCCCTTTCTAGTCTCACCTCCCTGCACAATGCCCATAACCCTCCATCTTCTTCTCATCCATATACCTATCCAACCTTTTCTTAAATAATACAATTGACTCCGCCGCCACTATTTCTCCCGGAAGATCATTCCACACGGCTACCACTCTCTGAGTAAAGACGTTCCCCCTCATGTTACCTCTAAACCTCTGCCCCTTAATTCTTAACTCATGTCCTCTTGTTTTAATCTTTCCTCCTCTTAACGGAAATAGTCTATCCACATCCATTCTGTCTATCCCTTTCATAATCTTAAATACTTCTATCAAATCCCCTCTCAACCTTCTACGCTCCAAAGAATAAAGACCTAATCTGTCCAATCTCTCCCTATACTCTAGATGCTTAAACCCAGGCAACATTCTGGTAAACCTTCTCTGCACTCTCTCCACTCTGTTTATATCCTTCCTATAATTAGGCGACCAGAGCTGCACACAGAACTCCAAATTAGGCCGCACCAACGTCTTATACAATCTCAACATCACCTCCCAACTCCTATATTCCATGCAATGATTGATAAAGGCCAGCATACTAAAAGCCTTCTTCACCACCCTATTCACGTGAGTTTCTACCTTCAGGGAACGATGTACCGTCACTCCTAAATCTTTCTGCTCTTCTGTATTCCTCAATGCTCTCCCATTTACCACGTATGTCCTATTCTGATTCTTCTTACCAAAATGAAGCACCTCACACTTATCAGCATTAAATTCCATCTGCCATTTTTCAGCCCACTTTTCTAAGCAGCCCAAATCCCTCTGCAATCCTTGAAAACCTTCTTCATTATCCACTATTCCACCTATCTTAGTATCGTCTGCATATTTACTAATCCAATTCACCACCCCATCATCTAGATCATTAATGTATATAACGAACAACAATGGGCCCAATACAGATCCTTGAGGCACATCACTGGTCACCGGCCTCCAACCTGACAGACAATTATCCACTACCACTCTCTGTCCTCTTCCTTTCAGCCAATGTTCAATCCATTTGACTATCTTAAAATTTATACCTAAAGACTGCACCTTCCTAACTAACCTTCCATGTGGTACCTTATCGAAGGCCTTACTGAAGTCCATATAGACAACATCCACTGTGCTACCCTCATCCACATTCCTAGTCACCTCTTCAAAAAATTCAATCAGATTGGTCAAACATGACTTTCCTCCCACAAATCCATGTTGAGTGCTCCTGATCAGACCCTGTCTATCCAGATGTTTATAAGTACTATCTCTAAGAATTTTCTCCATTAATTTACCTACCACAGACGTCAAACTTTCAGGCCGATAGTTTACAGGCTTCCTCCTTGAACCCTTTTTAAATAACGGAACCACATGCGCAATGCGCCAATCCTCCGGCACTATCCCCATATCTAATGACATTTGGAAAATCACCGCCAGAGCCTCTGCTATTTCCTCCTTCACTTCTCTCAATGTCCTGGGGAAGATCCCGTCTGGTCCCGGAGACTTATCCACCTTTATATTCTTCAAAAGCCTTAAAACTACACCTTTTGTAATCTCTATATTCCCCATATTTACCCAATTTGCTTTTTTTATCTCACATCTCCCAATATCCTTCTCCTTAGTGAATACCGAAGAAAAGAAACTGTTCAATATCTCCCCTATTTCTCTAGGCTCCACACACAGTTTTCCGCTCTGATTTTCATAGGGACCAATTTTGTCTCTAGCTTTCCTCTTACCATTAACATATTTGTAGAACTCTTTTGGATTAGTTTTCACCCTGCTTGCCATAGTTTTCTCGTACCTTCTTTTAGCTTTCCTAATTCCTCTTTTAAGATTCCTCTTACATTCAATGTATCTTTCAAACATCTCCTTAACTCCATGCTTCTTATATCTAATGTACGCCTCCCTTTTTCTTCGAGCCAAGTTTCCACTATTCCTTGAAAACCACGGCTCTCTCAAACCTTTTGCCCCTCCTTTTAACCTAACAGGAACATAAAGCTTTTGCACTCTCAAAATCTGATCTTTAAAAGACTTCCATCTCTCTACTACATCCTTCCCATAAAACAAATTGTCCCAATGCACACCCTGCAAGTCCTTTCGCATCTCCTCAAATCTAGCTTTTCCCCAATCAAAAACCTCAATCCTTGGCCCTGATTTCTCTCTTTCCATAATGACATTGAAGCTGATGGCATTATGATCACTGGACCCGAAGTGCTCTCCAACACTAACCTCCATCACTTGACCCATCCCATTTGCCAACAGTAGATCTAACACTGCTCCTTCTCTGGTCGGCACCTCTACATATTGTTGTAAAAAACTATCTTGCACACATTTCACAAACTCTAACCCATCCAGTCCTTTCACAGAATGTGTTTCCCAATCTATATGTGGAAAATTAAAATCTCCCATAATTACAACCCTGTGCTTATCACAAATATCTACTATCTCCCTACAGATTTGCTCCTCTAGGTCTCGGTCCCCTCCGGGTGGTCTATAATACACCCCTACAAGTGTAACCTCTCCTTTCCTACTCCTCAGTTCCACCCAAATAGCCTCCGTGGATGTGCCCTCTAATCTATCCTTCCTAGGCACCGCTGTAATATTTTCCCTGACAAGCAATGCAACCCCACCTCCTCTTGCACCTCCGACTCTATCACACCTAAAACAACGAAACCCAGGGATATTCAGTTGCCAATCACATCCCTCCTGCAACCATGTCTCACTAATCGCTACCACATCATACTTCCAAGTATCAATCCACACCTTCAGCTCATCCACCTTTTTTACAATACTCCTGGCATTAAAATATATGAATTTCCTCTTGCCTTACTCAGTTGCAGTGTTCATACTGGATGGGTAACCCTGGCCATTGATCAGCAGATCCAGAGAACACAGCACAGTACAGGCCCTTCAGGCCTTGATGTTGTTCTAGCCCATATATTCATTCCTTAAATATAACGTACTAAAGCAATGGTTCTCAACCTTTTTCCTTCCACTCACATACCACTTTTAGTGGTAAGTGGGTGGAAGGAAAGTTCAAACCCTATTTTAAAATAATCATATGAACAATCTAGAACTGTCATTCTCAACCTTCCCTTCCCACTCACCTACCACATGAAGCAATCCCTTAATGTTCAGAGATTACTTAAGGTGGTAGGTGAGTGAGAAGATAAAGGTTGAGAACCTCTTTCTGCAGGCAAACTAATTCTGAATCCACACAACCAAGGTTCCACAGATCCTTTGCCTCATGACTATCAGAATGAATCTACCCTGGGCAACCCTGTCAAAGGCCTCACTAAAATCCACACACCCCACATCCACTCCCCTGCCCTTCATTTGTTATTTCATTGTTTTCAAACACTTTCTTTCCCCCCCACTTTTAAGTCATCCCTGACTAATCACGGAACCAACAGTCAAAGGACAAGGCCAGTGCCATTTTTATAAATGAGATTTGATATTTGCTTAAGTTGTCGTTTGTTTCCATGAAATTACCTCAAAGATATTGCTGCGGGTCGCCTGTGGAGGCCACTCCTGTGATTGTGTTTAGTTTTACTGCGCTTTTTTGGCCAAAATGGCCACACTTTCACGCACGACCACGCGGTACATAGAAAGATTAATGATGCCTAGTGTCCCATTGGCCTGAAATATTCTATCAGCCTGTGTGACAACGTTGAGGGGTGTTTGGATTTGAACCCCAAGGCACCTCTGTTCATCCACACTCTTAAGTAACTGACCATTAACCCTGTACCCAGCTTTCCGGTTTGTCCTTCCAAACTGCATCACCTCACACTTCGCCAGATTGAAGCCCATCTGCTACTTTTCTGCCCAACTCTGCATCCTGCCTCTATCCTCTTGTAACCTTTTTCAACCTCAGCTCCATCCACAACTCCTCCATCCTTTGTATCATCTGCAGACTTACTGACTCATCCTTTTGCCTTGTTATCCAGGTCATTTATAAAAATCACCAAGAGCAGGTGTCCCAGAACAGATCCCTGTGGCACTCCACTGCTCTCTGCTTTCTTCCTACAAGACAATTTTTTATCCACAGCCAAAGTGACCCTGATCCTTTGCCAAATTACGTTCTGGATGAGTCTCGTCAAATTCTTGCTAAAATCTATGTAGACCACATCTACCACCCTATTGATTTCCTTTGTTACCCCCCTCAAATAAAACTCATTTAGACTCATGAGGCATGACCTTCCCTTCACAAAGCCATGCTGACTGGCCTTGAGTAGTTTGTACTTCTCTCCAAATGCTCATAGATCCTATATTGGTCTACAATTCCCAAGAATCTCCCCATTACCTTTTTTAAACAAGGCGACTGCATTTGATGGTTTGGGCTGGATTGGGGGGCGTGGGGGCAATGGCTGGCTGCTTGTGGGCAAGGGCTGGGTTTGGGGGCTTCAGGGTCTCATGGAATTCTCTTCTGACTGAAAGAAGCACTTCATTTAACTTTCTGCTCATGTATCTCTGTTTTATGTCTGAATGAAGTGAATTTTGTGTAATATTGCACTTTGTAACATGATAATTGAATTTTGATTTTGGCATGTTTGGCAGAATGTTCTCAGTGACAGTGACCCAGGTTCAAATCTGTCCCCGTGTAAGGAGTTTGTGTGGGTTTGTTTTTCCACCCTTGTTAAAGTTGAGCTTCTTTAAGGGTACAAAAAAGGTTCAGTAATGAACCACAAAGTCCAAAACACAGTCTTTATTGAGTTACGCAGTGGGAATGAGGGGTAGCAGTGGTGGGTGGACAGACTCACCTCACTTGTTCTGTTTGACCCTCGGGTAAAGAACACAGTCACAGGGTACAGCGTTTAAGGCCTTTTCCTGCAAACAATTTGGATAATATTTCTTGGAAGGTATTGCTACAGCTTATGTTTTACATTTTGCATATCCTCCTCCTGAAGACATGAAAAGGCAAATTTCGACAGAGATGTGGTGGAAAGTGTGCTGACTGGCTGCATCATGGTCTGGTATGGGGACGCCAATACCCCTGAGAATAAAGCCCTCCAAAATGTCGTGGACACAGCCCAGGACATCACAGACAAAACTCTCCCCACTATTGAGTTTATCGACAGGGAATGGTGCTGTCAGAAAACATCAGCAATCATCAAGGATCCACACTCTCTCTTTCTCTTCTCACTGCTGCCATCAGGAAAGAGGTCTCGGTGCCTCAAGACTCACACCCCCAGGTTCAGGAACAGCTGCTCCCCCTCCACCTTCAGACTCCTCAACAACAAACTCAATCAGGAACTCATTTCAGGACTCTTGCAGCACTTTATTGATTTTCTTTGTTTTCAATTCTTTTATCTCTCCAGGTTTCCACTGACCCGTTTATTTTTGCATGGCCCATTCGTGGTAATTCGGCCGTGTCCACAGGAAAAAGGGAATCTCAGGGTTGGATGTGATGTTGTGTATGTTCTCTGCCAATCAATGGGAAATCTCTAAATCTTCAATCTTGGTGCAAGAGCCCACGAGGTGCAAACCAACCATCTCCTGTCCAAGCTGCAGATTGCAAGGTCTGTAAAGTGCTGCCACCACCTGTTCACACCGAGTACTGCATGCATGAAGCGAGGGAGAGAGATCTAGGTATAATACCACCACCTGGTGTCCGGAATCGCAAACTACAG